>NC_056749.1:834709017-834874017 GCF_019279795.1 Protopterus annectens
GAAATTAAAATATCTATCATTATTGTCTAATGTCAGTTTTTAATCATGTGACACTAATTTGCCAGAAAACCACAATGTTATGACAAATGGACCAAAAATATGTGGCAAACATCAGGACATTCTGCATAAATCTGTACAGGTGAGAGGTATGACCACCACCTGTCCCACCCTGCAGGTTGCAGTCCATGTTTTGTCGGTGTGATTTGTGAAAACAACTCAAACTATACAGAGGTCAAAAGAGTGTAGGACAACAAACATTTCCTAAAGTTGTCTAATAGTTGCATGAAGCAGTTATTTCACATAAAAAGCACCTTAATGTAATGAGAAATAGCATAAACCATGGAAATGTAACACAAAGAAGCTGTCATAATTGCAAACTAAGAGATGTCCTGTCCATTGCACTTGCCGTGGGTATGGTTTATCCTGCCAACTCTCATTATGCTACAAGTGTCCCACATTGCACATTTGATAAAGTGGCATCCCTACTCTGTGTTGCCCATGTGTGTGCAATATGTAGAGATGTGGAAGCCCTGTGAGTAGCTGCTGTCCCCAATGACTCACATGTATCTAGGCATGAATGTAACAGCCACCACCCACATCTGTAGGTACTGCCTAAAGCTGTGGTGACTGTAAGTAGCATGCTGTCTGTCATTGACCCACCAACTGATGTTAATACACTGCAACGGGGTCATACATTGGGTATGGAATGATACCAAGGTCTTGGCATTAAGCTGAATGCAGAAAACAGTACTGTCATACCATACAGCAAGGACATAGCCCCACTATTTATCATGGCAGCCCCACAAACACACAACCTGCATTGACAGACTTGGGTATTCAGGTTGATAACACTAATGCATTCAGCCATCAAGTAGCGGCAGTGGTCAGGAAAGGTTTGTACATGGTTCACCACATAGGTAAAGGGAGTGCATCCAGATTAGAGATGGACATTACCTCTATATAGTCCTCAATCAGTACAACAATAATTTAGTACTATGGCCAATTTGGTATATGCCTTTCCAGATATCTGCAGCAACTGGAAAGGCCATAGTAATACCCACAAAAGTAATTCATAACCTCCAACACCTGTTCCATGCAGACAGCTTTGAATCAGTAGTGCCTCACTTGGTATTAGACAGGCTGTCCACAGGTGGGTTGTGGCATGCCTAGATGGCAATGTTGTGCCTAGCCCTTTAATAGTTGGCCCATATATGTGAGTCTAACTCTTTGGCTATTATCAGCATGACAGGCCTGAATCTGATATGTGACATCAATAAAACCTGCTGGAGAGATAGATTTGTCTCCCAGAGGCTGCCGTGTTGCAGAAATGAACTTCCCTGACATATTAAACAGAGTACTATGCAGATCCTCAACAAGTGCAGCTGTGATAAGTGTATGGGAAACCACAAATCTGTCCCAGGGGCTGCACCTGTGTCCCTCAATGACAGAGGCAACAGGTTCTGATTGATGATTCTTTTGGGTATAAAATAATGGCTAGGCTTGTAAGAGACCCAGGTCCATTACTCTAGTACCTTTCTATGATTCTATGAACCTGTGATCCTACAGAACTCCCAGGTGACATGTATCAAGAGTAGCATGCTGTGTCAAGGGGTACGCATCCAAGATTATGCTGACCACCCCCATTGTCTCTCACACACTGTTCTACACATACGCACCTTTTGTAACCATGCACATATACAGCCATACCTTGGCAATGTCACATTTCTGCATTGCCAATATGCAGTCCTGAGCTGCTGTATTGGCAGCAGGTCCCCATGACATAGACACATACACATTTGGAACAGAAACAGATAAAGGTCTGGGCGACAACAGTCACTCAGCAAAACTAACAGCAGTACAGCATCATGGCACAAAGGTACATACACTTTGATGTGTACACATGACAATTGCCAGCAGACAGCACCTTACAGGGCATAACACTACTGCACCACAAACTGACATTAACTGTACTATATTCACCCTGTACTATATTCACCCTGTGCATCAGACACATATTAGCATATCCCTGCATCAATGGCATGGATGATAGGGATGTGGCACAGATATCATCACATGCACAGGGTGTAGTGTGGGGTTGCCAAAGGCCTAAGCTGTGTCACACAGTTGACATTGTGTGAGTATATCTGGAGGGGTGCTGGTCAACTGGGCCATGGAGAGGAGCTGTGTATGTCTTGTGGTGACCTGCATGTGACAGTGATGTGTGAGTGTGTGCATGTACACAGTCAAGCCATGTGCCAGCCCTACACCAGGGTATGTTGGACAGCGGTGGAGCATACATGGCAGAATGGACAGTTCACTGTCTCCAGCCATGAACATCGGAACTGGTTCCGCCAGGAGTGGTAATGGCACCATCATGCCCATTGCCAGATGTGGTACTACTTGCTGACAGTGACATGTGTCTGCTGGGTCTGTGTTCCTCATGGGACTGCCCAGGAGGACCACATGCCAATGGCCTGGCACATTGTGCTGTGGACAGCATCCTCCCTACAGTAGTGCTGGTGGTACTGCCACAATGGGAGTGTGACTGTGCATGGCCACATGACCTCTCTGCTGATGATGTTGCTGACCTACATCCACATGTCCAATGCCCTACTGTCACCACATTTTCAAGCACAGACATTGCATGGTTAAGGACTGACAATGTCTCACCTCACTGCCTATCCACTATATCAATGAAATGACATAAGGAATTACCAGTGCCGTGGATGGAGTCAAGCAAGCCAGGCAGTGTGGCTTCCATGACTCTGAGCATCCATCTGGTGTACCGTTCACAACATGACTGAGCCTCCATGATGGACCAAAAAAATGCACATGCTGTGACACCTCTGACAGGTGCTAGATGGGCAGCAGTCCTCTTTTGAGCACCCAGTCAATCTGCCTGTGTGGGACCTCGCCAGCTCTCTGGCTATGGCTAGTGTCTACAGTCACAGATGCCATAGTTGCCACACTCTCTTGTTCAATGCCACCACCTTCTGACTGTCCAATATCTGTGGCTGCTGTGGACTGGTTATGTGTGTGGGCATATTGACTGTGTGTGGGGACATTGGGGGAGGAAGCAGGATGTCAATCAATGGGACAGATTCAGCCCCCAACAATTCCACCTGTGCCTCACGATGGCCACCATCATCATCAGAGTCCAATGAGACACTGGCATCAGGTTGTGAGGTGGACACACTCCAACCCCCATGGTCACTTGTGGGTGGAAAACAACATGACTACATTAATTCCTGCACTATAATGTCTGCTGATCCACATGCACACACACACACACACACACACACACACACACACACACACACACACGCACACACACTCATTCACTCACACACACACACACACACACACACACACACACACACACACACACACACACACACATATCATAGCTCTCAAATAATCAGGGACAAACCCCAAAAAAATCAGGGACAATCAGGGACATTTTTAAAATATTAATACTATTAACTTGATACATTGGCAGAATGAAAGAATGTTAATTACTTTACATTTTGTGAAATAAAATAAATCTATAACTCTTAATTACTGCCATTATTTCTTGAGTATAATTCACCACCTTTCCTCGAAGAGTCACCAGTTTTAGGAGGGATTAAGAGGGACAGAGCTAAATTTTGGAGTGAAAATCAGAGACATCCCTGGAAATCAGGGACAGTTGAGAGGTATGCCACACATACAGGTGAGGTGCCAAAAATGCATTATACTGACCACATGTTATGACTGGCACAACACACAAGCAGACCACAACAGAGACACACACAAGACAGGCCCTTAACAACATGCAGTGCAGCTATGTCCAGTTAATGCTGCTAGTACTATACATCAGTGAGATAAGTGACATGTCAGTGTACGTGTTGGACCTTCAACTAAAACACAGTGCACCCATTTCCACAATAGCAATGCACACCTTTATAACAGACTGCCTACACCTTCACAAAAATACATGCTAATATGCTACAGCTCCTACAAATATGCAACTGTGATTACCAATTTAATGGACTGCAGTGAACCCCTCCACAAGTGAACATGCAAGTATTGCAATATGACTAAGCTTGGCATTTGTGTCCATGGCAAACAGCCAGCCCTTAACATGCCTAGGGTATAGATGAGCAATAACAAAACAGTTCCACACTCACCAGCAACAAGATGATGGACCCCAGCCACATCAGCGGTTCTTATGGATTTGTGGGGAGAGATATTGTCAGCAGACACAAATGTGCATATATCAGCATGTACAGTACAAACTGTGAAATACCCACATTGCTTACATTCAGAATATGTGTGCACAAGTGTGCAATACAACCCCCCACACAAATACAGATTGACCTTACATATGTGTACAGGTATGCAAGGGCTGCTACTATGAATGCAACAGTATTAACATGATGACAACTAGGAGTTTATCTGGGCACTCCTCATCTGTGGAAGCTCTGCCACCCACCTCCATGACATATGGTGTGATTGATTCTTGTGAGCTGGTGGCTGAATCTAGGCTTGCCAGGAGCGCCTCTGTGTCCGAGAGTGGTTGTTGTGTAGCAGGCCCTCCACTGGAGTCAGCACAGGCCCTGGCCACAGCTGTGGCCCTTTGCCATGCATGATGTATCAGATCAGTGGCCCTGTGTCAAGACCTGCTCATAGCTCCTGTCGTGTTGCCCCACATGATTAACCGATGCCACAAGGTCTGCCCATACTGTAGCACATTCTTGCTGGTTATAGCAACTCCTTGACAACAGCACCTTGTGATGGAGTCTCAGGGCATCAATTATGGTAGTGGTCTCAGCTTTTGAGAAAGGTGGATTCCTACAGCGGTACATCCCATCTGAATGACATGAACAGGGGAACACATCACAGGACCACATGCATTGTTACCATTATGTACACATCCTGCACATCTACATTTGCCACCACTATCCAACTCTAACTCCCACATCATACCCCACCATCTATCACCACAGTATGTATGTGACTATCAGCAACATAGTGGCAATACATCATGCATTGCCCTCCTGATCTTGACGTTTCCTTCTACTTGCTGCATGTCCTATAAGGTGTTCACATGCATTGTCCTGCTGCACCTATCGCTGCTTTTTCATAGCCTGTCTACATTGTATGCAGTGGTGTCAGTCTCCTACTGTTGCATTGAGCACCTGGACTGTAAGCCCACCCCTTAGGTCTCCCTGGCCTTCCTCCCTCAGATTCTGGACTATATGACTGGATAATTTCCTACAGTTTCCCCTGCCAGTTGGGTTGATATGGGCTTCCTGGTACAGTGTAGCACCTGCCTCATGTACACAGATGGACAACCATCTACAACCACCACCAAGGAACACCCTGTGTGGGAGATGCAATGACATTAGGCACTTAAAGTCCATGCTCTCTCCCTGTCAACCATGCATATCTGTCCTCGAACAGGTTGTGAACACAATCAGTACACCTCACACACCACCCACACCTACACAACCAGCACACACACACACACACACACACACACACACACACACACACACACACACACACACGCGCACATGCACACGCACACACACACACACACACACACACACACACACACACACACACACACGTATATGCAGAGGTCCTCAACATACACATCCACAAAGAAAGGAGACCTCCGAGACAAAGTCACATGTGAATGCCACAGTCCTAGACAGCACATACCACAAATGGGCACATACCTGTATCCCACAGCCATGCAGGCATCACCACATGTCAAACATATTACACATAGGAGACTCTATTATGAGACACATTGATGTGCCTCCCACCTGGGTGTATATGTGCTTGGTCAAAGTTTCTTGTATGTCATGTGACAGAATCTGCCATATTGCATATACACTGCTGCTGTCTCTCACCAACAGGTACTGTCATATCTCTGCCACAGTCCATGTTGACATGCCTGACCTGAGATGTACATCCTTGGACTATATGCAGTGTGACATGACTGAACACACTGATTATGTGTCCCTGGCAGGTATGTCCCTAGCCTTATGCAGCATTCCACTGTCACCCAGACTGATGATGCAATACATTCTGGAAATGATTGACCTTAACATGTGGTCTTTTATCCTGTGATATTCCAGGGGATTCCAGTACCTGTGATCCTGGATGATATGGTCAACAGACTCTGATGCTTTGCCAGAGATGACCTCCATCTGTCTCAACTGGCCTTCAGGCATCTGCCAATGGTTCTCGCCACCCCATAGTGCCTTCATTAGGAAATGTGGTGAGGTTATCACATACAACTGTCAGCACAACACACATTAAAGGCCATGCTGCTAAATGCTAGGAGTCTACACATGATTCTGCCCTCATTGCAAGCATTCTTACCCTGGAAAATGTTGATATCTGTGCAGTCGCACACACATGGCTCAAAGCAGCAGAGAGCACCCCAGCCTTACTTGGTCAACCATCATATCATAAAGTCATACCCCAAAGTGTGGGCAAAAATGCCATGAGACATGGGGTTTCAGTAGATATGAGACACATACACATGTCCAGACAATACAGGCAGTAAGAGGCACAGGGGACACTGCAGAGGCAGTTCACCATTACCAACACACCTATTCAAGTCATAGCTAGCTTCTGGCAACCACATGTGACCTGGAAGCTCATTCTGCTTATATAGACCTCATCAACAGTGCTATGATTTGGGTCTGTACTGTGATCCTGGGTCACTTGAATGACTCAAGCATATATTGGAAGACTTACCCATGCCAGCACATAAATGGTCAGAGAGCCATCAACAGTGGAATTACAAACACCTCGGTGTAGATAGGGGCTACCCCCACATGAGGTGAAGGTGTGTTGGAGTTGATATTACAAATATGGATTAAAACAGCAGCATCCATACAGTGTCAGCCTCCATGGCAAAGCAACCATCATACGGTCATGTTTGCAGTCACCATCTCCCACAATATCAATCTAGCTAGGGTCAGACATACATACATCTCCAACATGGAATACAGTCTGCTGGGGGATAGTATACACAGCTTTACAGCCCCCAATCCCTCTGCAGGGACTGCCACCAATATCCACACACACACACACACACACACACACACACACACACACACACACACACACACACACGTGCCATATGTGCATTTGTATAGATGCATGGAGTCAGGTGTACTCAACAGGACTACACCATCCTCTGCAAGGATACATACACCTGTCAGGTGAACATCTGTAATACATAGTGTCTATAACATGGATGACATACTGCTGTCAGAGACAAAGTAGGAGCAGGTGCCCATTTTGGGGCAATGTTTCCTTAGCATGAATAAGTGAATGGGATCACTCCTGGAAACTTGCACAGCAAAACCAGAGCCCACTTTGTCAACATCCACTACAGACAATCATCTCCCATCCTCCACATATGTCTGCAACATCACAGGAAGCACTTGCATTTGCTCACTTGTGGTGGTCAAGGACACCAACTATACCAGTACTGTAGGTATAGCATACTTGATGCCTGACAGAGTCAGTGTAAGCTTCACCCCCTGCCCCCCATCAGTACATAAGGATGAACACAGTACATGCCCCCTTCTCCTCTATGTAGGGAACAGGTCACCACTGCCATGTGAAAATCATGGTATACATGCACCATGGGAGCATATCACATCACAGGATGCATCTACACGACTCCATGGATACCCTTTCAGCACCATAAGGCACTGTATTCAAAGGAGGCCTGACTACCACCTTTGTTTTAGCCATGTGAAGGACAACCACTGTCACCCCTTTACACTAATGTGGGGTGTCCACCAATCTGTCACATTTTACACCCATAAGCCTAACTAGGCTGTTCTGCAAGGCCATACCACAGTTTACAGTGAACCTCATTAACAAGGACATTGGCGACCTCCACACACGCCATCACGCACAGTTAGACTTTCTCAAAGAAGGGATCACGTCTGTTACACTCAGTTGACCTCTTTGACACAGTCACCAAAGCCATGGACCGGGGGGGGGGCAGTGCACACTGCCTACCTTGACCTGGACAAAGTCTTTGACAGTATAACCCACTTGGCCATAATGGATATACGCTCCCAAGTATGCATCACACCATATGTTACCATAGGGGTAGTACACTGGCGTGCTGACACGACCCACCTAATCCACATAGGGGAATCCACCTCCAGCGGTTCCCCCATAACTAGCAGTGTAACCAGTTGTTCTGTGTCTGGACCTCTGTTATGTGTGATGTACACTTCTGAGGTGCACAGCACAGCCATTGGCCTATGGCCGACCATGTCTGCAGACTACTGCATGTTGTGTGCTGTCACCGGATTCCTTAGTGATGTGGACATCTGCCTAGGAGGGTCTCACACAGATACATGCCTGGTGCCAGAAACATGGCCTCAAGCCACATACCAGGAAATGCTGTGTCAACCCCTTTTGGGCGAGTGATGTCCCCACATATTATCACAGTACTAACAACATCCTAGGCACACAATCATTCGGGATCTGTGCACACAGGTCAATGGCAACATGACATTTCACCACCATATTGCTCCTGTTGTAAGGTAAACCTTTTACATGGCCCACCTCATATGTAAGGGTATGTCATCCAGGGACATGGGGTCCTAACATCCCTGCATTCCACTCAGAAAGGCCTCTTATTGTGTATAATGCCCTGCTCTTCATTCACCTCACACAGCACATGCAGCAGCTGGGGACATCACAGAGGTTCCCCACCAGGGAATATCAGGGCCTCAAACATCTACCATACACAGATAGGCTATAAGCCCAACCCTCTACCCGATTTCATACATACTCCTCAGAGGTGACCTCTGTCTAGCATGCAAGGCAATCACAGACTTCACATTGTTTGGACTGCAGCACAAGTACAACTCAAGCTCCACTCTATTAACACACACATGTCCTCAACCTGGTGTGTGATATCAGCTGGGCTTATTGGCGGCTCAGATGTGTGTCCCACACACTCACCCTGCTATGGAAAATTCACCCTGTCCACATCAGGCAGGGTAGCTATTTACACCTTTGCAGGTTGAACCTGGATAACTGGATGGCTAACTACACATACACCCTTGGGAGACCACCTGTGTCCATGTTGGACTGGGGCATCAGGTGCTGCCTTGCATACACATGGACTAATGTCTGGCCTAGGCATATGGGGCCTCAGGGCCCATAGCCTAGTAACCTCGTATGGTCCTAGGTATACCAGTTGTGGCCTGTGTGCTGTGATAGACTGTGTTGTTATGTGTCCACAAACATCACTGCCATTGACTGGGTTGTGTCCCCTATGGGAAATGTTACAATATCATGTCATACAGCCAACATCCGACAAATAGGTGAGTGATACTACAAGTGCATGTGGACATTCCAGAAACATCTGTGCTACACAATAACTGAGAGTAGTGCATATGTGGTGTAGGGTTTCCTCCTTGTAGGTGTCTGACATCTGCAATACCCAGATGTTTGCAGAATGTGTACATGTGCCTGATATATGCAGATTCCCTGCCAGACAAATGTGGATGTCTGGAAACCAGTTGGATAATATGTAATAGTTGTCCCCAGAGTGTGGGGAATGTGTCTGTGACATACCAGACCCCTTGGAACACAGTAACAGTACATTAATATCTGGTAATGTATTCATTCCCTTACATTGTATGCTCAATATGTACACACTTTTACTGAGGCAGAGCCTGTGTCCCCGCACTTCTACTGCCTATAACCTGCTGTCCTGCTGCAGGGAGCCACCAGATATGCTCTCCATAGTTGTCAGGCAATGAGATACAGGTGTGGAGTACATAGTGACCTAGCCAGAGTAAATCAGGAACAGTCAGTGACACCTGGGCAATCTTTAACTAACCCTGTATGACATTCACAGACTGAGAGGGGCACTTGACACTACATGATGTGATATTCGAGCTGTATTCACCAGTAGTTACTGTCACTATTGTATAACAGACAATCCAGCAGCATTTGTACATGAGCTGACCATTGCTGGGGGGGCTCAGGGGCCAGAGCTGTAATCTATGTCACTGCAGACAGAGCCAAAAGGGAAGACTGTAGGTGCTGGACAGCAGACTAACAGCAACATTTCAGTCCAGGAAGCGTTATTGAGACCTACTGTTGAAAGTCCTATTTCCCATGACTGCATCCCCCCATCTGCATTCCCTTACATGGTTAATTCTATGACATACCTGGTATTGTGCTGTACTCCTTTGTGAGCAGAAATCCAGTGGTAGGTTTCCTAGGAAATCACATTCTGTCTTCATGAAGAAAGTTTCAGACTGTATTGTAGGTAAGGCTCATGAACAGTTGACTGCCTGTGCACCAGTCTGTGACTCACACTTGCTAATAGCATCCAAAACAGCTGGGTTGCATTGTCATTAGCCAATAGCATGGCAACACAGTACTATAATTAAGGCTTTCATGTAAGTATTGGCCCTTTTCCTGGCCTGTGAGGAGGACATTATTGAGGTGTGGAAGCTACGGTATCACAGAAAGTAGGTTGAAATACTGTTCACTGTTTAGATTGCTGTGGTATGTCCACAGTTTTGCATGCTATGTTTGGCCATTGTTAACAAACTTTCTGATTCTGTAGCAGTTTATTGTTTAACAATGTGTGTTGGGGTCAGTAAGAAGACAGGGAGATGTTTGTGTCATACATCATTATTATCTGAATGTGCATGCTGCTGCAGTTGATGTTAGTCTATCAGCTGTGTATGTTTGTAGGGGGAGACTGTGATACATTTCCCTGTCAACTGAACATTCCCCCCAACCCTTTATGTATGGGTGTTGTGTGGATGCCCTGTTTTAGGTATTTGGGAGGTATGGTAGGTCTGTTGCAGGTAGCTGAACATACTGCTGCATGTGTAGCAGGCCGCAGCGGCTGCATTCTAGCCAGGAGTCACACTGAAGATTGTGAAGACACTGGGGGACATCAATCTGTATATGTCAGTGAGGGAGGAGTGTCAGCTCTTGTGTCACAGCATGGCCAGGGTGAGGGTACCCATAATAATCCAGGTGAGGCATGTGCCTCTGGTACATATGTTAAGTAATAGTGCCATCCAGAGAGTGTTAGGGGATATTTAAGACATGTGACATTATGACATTTGTCCCACTCTCCAGGACTTTGATGTGCTACTGTGGATGGCAGTGACTGCAGTGAAAGCAACCAGTTCTGCTGGACATTGCAGGACTCAATTACTTCTATGTTCTAGCATGTAGTTGTTGTGCAACAGAATGAACTGTTGGCCAGGACTGTGGGTGTCCAGATGTCCCACATGCTAGGAATGTTACAGATAGAGCTACTGAGTCATTATTATGGCAGGTGTATCTGCAAGAGATATGTGCATGCATACAGTGTGTTACACAGGATTGGCATGAACATGTGTGCTCGGATGGGTATGACGTGTGACAATGATGTGTCTGTCGTGATTTTGTAACCTCAATCTGCACTGACTTGCCAGTACTTCAGCACACAGAATACGTTTTATGACAACCATGCCATAAGTAGGTGCACAACTGTGGACATTCTGCAACAGTCTGTGCAGATGTCAGCTCTACCTGATATCGTAAGCCTCCCATACATCCATCATCATGTCTTTGGTTGTGGACTGGTTTGGTGCCTGAATCACAGGCCCAAGTATGCTGTCATTTATCCCATTATATGTAGAAGTAGTGTGTCACTGGCAATCAGGATATCTTAATAAAAACAGCAGACTTTCATTTTAGGTGAGTGGTCTAGTGGGATAATGCCCTATTCATGGGTTCAATACTTGGCAGGGGTGTATATTTTTGCTGATGTGACATCACTGTGATGCATGAAATATTTATAGAAACACCAGTTATTCCCCAGAGCTGAGTTGCGGGTTCAAATGGAGAGATGAAAAATCAGCAAGCAAAGGAGAGTAGTAGTGTTGAAATTGAATTCATCCTCAAGTCTTGGTGAGTACCTTCGCAAGGTGGACCCTGTTTTCACAAAATCTCACCAAAGCGACACTGATATATAGACTGTATTTATATAGCATATATCATGGACAGAAGTAGGTCAAAAATTAAAAGAGATAGCTGGGTGCAAAAGACTCAGAATAAAAAAGTGCCCAATCCTGGTAGGCGCACTGGTGCCAGGACTGGAAAAAATTAGGCTAGGCCATCCCAGGAGGAGGATGCCCCCCTCCCCTGCTGTAGAAGGAAGTACCAGTCCAGAAAAAAAAAAATCACAAAAATTGATAGGCCAAAGAAAAACCATAAAGATGATAGAGTGGACTATTGAGAATAAGAAAGAAATTATGTATTGTTACTATTATGCAGAATGCCCAGAATTTCCGGACATAAGATATACAAAACAATTAAGAGAGAAATTAGAGGAAAGAAAAATACTTCCATAAGAAAAGCTGTCAGAAGCTTCAAATAAAAATTTGCGTTCATTAATAAAACAGATTTGTGAAAAGCAGTATATAGATCAGTAAACGTTTATCTGTTTGGAAAAAGAAGCATCTGAGGAAGTACAAAAATATAAACAACAAACCCTAGAGATATTTGAAAAGTATAAAAAAGAAATATGGACATGGGAAAGAAAGAGAGATTTGATATGGTGCAATATTTATGCAAAGGAGAAAGCCAAATAAATCAAAATAAAGAAGGCAGCCCCAAAGATATTTGAAGAGAAATATAGGCAAAGGCATCCAGATATGGAAAATTTCACAATAAAAAAATAATATCCCAAAAATGGAACATAGAAATGGTTAGTAAAGTAGAAGTTAAAAAAAAAACAAGTTGAAGTTATGGAGTGTCTGTGAAGTGAAGGATTTGGTGTAGAAGGTCTAACACAGGTTACATCACAGCACGATGGAGTGAGTCCCCAAAGTAAGGAGAAACAGGAAGATCAGTGGACTTCTGAATAAGAAATATGGACATGAGAAAGAAAAAAAGATTTAATATGGTGTAATATTTATGCAAAGGAGAAAACAAAACTAACCAATACAAAAAGAACAGCACCAAAGATATTTGAAGAGAAATACAGGTAAAGGAATCTGTGCATGAAAAACTTTACACTACAAAAAATAATAAGACAAAGAGGAAAAGCAGATAAGGAGATTAGCAATGGAGATGTTAAAAAAATAGAAAATGAGGTTATGGAGTACCTGCAAAGTAAAGAATTCAGTGTAGAAAATCAAATAGATTAAGCACCACAACAGGATAGAGCAATGGATATCCAAATTAAGGGGAAACCTGTGGAACATGAAACAATTGCTCAGGTGCCATATCAAGATATTTTGGAGGCTTCCACAGGAAACCAATATAAATGATCATTTGAAGCTAGACAGCAAGGAAAGGAACAAGAAACAGTGGAAACTCTGATGCAGTCAATATTGAAGAGTGATAGGCCAGTGAGTTCCCATATGACAGAGCAATGGATGGCACAAGATGAAATTGAAGAGAAGGTGCCACAGGAAGATGCTATAGAACTTTCTATAGAATGCCCGCAGGAAAGAGAAAACAAGGGATGTGCCCTCAGTTTGGAAGAAAATGAGCTAAGAGAAGAATTGCTTGATTTAATCGACATGGATAGATATATTAAGATCAAAGAGAGAAATAGACTCCAGAAAGTCAATAAAACCCAAAAAGTCAGAAGTTTGATAAAACAAATGAATGCAGTAATTTGGACTGTCCATAGAGACCCATGTGATATTACAGAAGTAAACAGGATATATTACTGTGCTTTTAAATTAATAACTGATAAAGATGTAGCACAAGAACACAGGGTAGTGAGGGAAAGGAAGGGGAGAAATCAAATGCCTTCATGGAAGTATCGAATAGAGAAAACTATAAAGCAATTAAGACAAGAAGTGTCACTCTTAGAAGAGTATAGAAGAGGGAATACATTAACAAAAATATTAAGAAAGATAGATGTGGTAAAAGTAATGCACAGCATTAGAACAGACCAGGATCTATCATGCACTATCGCAAATAACAAATTAAAAATGTCAGCACAGGTGGAAAACTTAGAAGATACACATATAAATATAAAGGAAAATTACAAAATAAACAATTTATTGATGGTCCAAAAAGGTTTTATAGAGACTTGGGAAATAAGGTAAAAGGAATTGAAAGACCACCAAAAATGAGGAAGTAGATACATTTTGGAGAAGAATCTATGAAGATCCCGTGGAACATAACAAAGAAGCAAAATGGATAGAAGAAGTAAAAGAATGAATAAGACATTCAAATGTACAGCATATGAAATGGGAAAGTAAGGGCTACAGAGACTGAAACACAGTTAATAAAAGCTCCTAATTGGAAAACCCCAGGTCCAGATGCAGTACCTAACTTCTGGTTAAATGTATTAACATCTTTGCATGAAGATTTAGCCATGAGTAAGAACTATTTGTATGCACACCCTGAACAGACACAACATGGTTAACAACATGAAAAATAATACTCCTACTTAAGAGCAAACCTGCAAGGTATCCTAAAAAATATAGTCCAATAACTGGCTTTCTGATGATATATAAACTGATGTTGTTCGTCTTTTCAGCTTTTCCCGGTTAGGGTTCACCACAGCGGAACTCCAGTCTGCTAATGATTGGCAGTAGATTTTTATGGTGCTGAGTTGCCAGCCCGACACCCAACCTTCAGTGAAGGCAAGCCCATTCACATATGTCTTTTGGAGGCCACTTGACCATGGGGAGGACATGCAGACTCCACACAGAAGGCACTCCAGATGAGAATCAAACAGGAGAACCTCTTGATGTGAGGCAATAATGCTACCGCTGTACCACCATGGCTTCTCTGATGATATATAAACTATACACTGGAATTGAAGCTACAGAGTTTATAGTTATTTATATGAACTTAATCATGGCAATGAAACTAAAGGGTAATAAAAGAAAGGCATATGGAACAAAAGATCAATTGTTATATTAAATAAAGTCATGATGGAGAACTGTAAAAAGGGCAAGAATCAAAATACGACATTGCTAGACTACAAAAAAGCATTTGACAGTATGGATAAAAGAGTGCTTAGAAATGTATAAGATATACCCTACACTGATAAATTACATTACAGTGACTATGAAACAGTGGCAAACCACTTTTAAATTAATTATAAAGGACAAATTATTATTCCTGTGATAAAAATACAAAGGGAAATATTTCTGGGCGACTCTCTGTCACCATTGCTTTTTTGCCTTGTCCTTAGCCCATTAAGCTGTCTACTTAACAAATTAGCTCATGGTTACAATTTGGCTCACAGAAAACAACAAAGTGTAAAGACATCTCATCTTCTTTTTGTAGATGATTTAAACCTGTTTAGTTCATCAGATGAGGAACTGAAAGCACAACTGCAAGTGGTCAAAACTTTTTCAGATGATATAAAATGTCATTTGATCTTGATAAATATGCAAAAGCAACCTTTAAAGCAAGAAAGCTGAAAAACAAAGAATACATCAGTTTAGGACATGAATGTGATATAAAAGAACTTGAGCAAGAGGGACCCCCAGATTTAATAAACTCTGTGTAGGAATAGTGCAAGGCCTACACAGAGTGTACCATGGATGTGTCTGCAGCTCCCCTTTGGCAGCACGCCTTGCATATTAATGAAGGCGCGCTACTGAGGGATAGCCATGTAACACAGTTACTGAATCAGGGTAGGGGGTACGTTACAGTGCTTGGAGATATGTAACACACCCCCTGCATTGTCAAAGTGCAGGACGGCACTGAAATATCAAAGTTAAATATGTATTTACATGGCCTTTTTTTTGTAGGGGGTGTGTTACAGTGTCTGTAACACAACCCCGTACTGTCAAAGTGATGGATGGTACTGAAATATGAATGTTAACTATGTTCCCTTCCCATTTTTTTTTTTTTTTTTTTTTTGCAAGGAGTGTGTTACAGTGTTCGGAGATGAGTACCACACCCCCTGAACCATCAAAGTGCTGGATGGCACTGAAATTTAAATCTTAAAATGTAATTTCCCCTTTTCGTTTTTTTCTTTTCTTTCTTTTTTTTTCCTTGTGTTTCAAGACACAGTACAGTGCTTAGCAATGAACGCCTGCCAGACATCCAAAAATAGAAACCGGATGCTTTTAATTTTAATAGAAAACATCAAGTTTAAGCATAACTGAGCAAGCTTGTGCAGTGCGGCATGCTGCTCAGCAGTGCTTAAATGTAACTGAAAACTGTATAGAAATGTATAGCTGAAATATTCATATTCACATTATCTGAATAGTTAGAGTCATGGTCTTGTGTAGAGTAGGTGTATGGTTTGAATACTCAAACAAGCCATTCAGCTTTAACATCTGATAGCATTAATTTATATGTTTTTTTTATCAAGGTAGTTATTGATATTTGTTAACCGGGTTAGTGTAGCTGATCCAGAAGCCCATTTCCAGTGGAGGTACGAAGAGAAAAGCCCCAGATGCACACAAGTGTTAAATACATTGCAGTCACACCCCAAGATAACATAATTAAAATACATAGGGTTAGATCATGTAAAGTAAAATACATACACATAATAATAAAGTATTATTAATGAGCAATTAATGTCAATATATAGTTTATGCATTATTTAAAAATCTGGTTTGCCCTTAGGTAAGCTCTGCTAAGCACTGCTAAGCCAAGCCAAGCAATGCTTAAACAGGACATGTTTTAGCAGTACTTAGCAATGCGCAGCTCTGCTTAGCTGGTCTGGGCATTGTTAAGCAGTCCAGGTTTAAGAATGCTCAGCTGAGCTTAGTGGGTTTGCATGGTGCTAAGCATTGCTTAGCGTTTTCAGAAATGGAACAATGGTGGCAAAGGGCAGGAAAACAGCCTTATTTAAACTGAACAGGTGGTAATACAGCCAGAACCTGTTGGTGTTTGATCACTGCCAGAGCTATGGCTAGAGTTGGAGAGGATGCGCACTTCTAGGTGCAGCACTGGGGCATTTTGGAGTCCAGGGTCATGGTTAGGCTCCTTGTGAAAGACCATGATGACCGGCCACTTCAGGGCCAGTACCAGGGTTACAAATACAAATCAGAGGCCTGGGAGCAGATGGCACATGACCTCACCACTGCAACTGGCATCTCTCACACTGGTGAGCAGGTGCATCATCATTATTATGACCTGAAGCGAAAAAGGGAGGGGCGGACTCTTGGTCCAATGGTTCCAAGATGCTCATGACTGCAATGCCACAGAGGTTTGTAAGTATAGGAACCATTGATTTACCAAATTCTAGTATGAATATCTGATAGACAGGTATGCATAATGGTGTGTTTTCCCCCACAGATGCAGAGGAGAGGGCTTGCAACCTGGAGGCCTATGCAGGGCGCTTGGCCAGGATGCACTGAGAGTGTGGTGAGTACAGATATATCTTGCAATATATAGTAATCTAAGAAAGAGTACAGTAGTAAATGCCAGTAGGTATAGACTGTTGTGACTGTACTGCAATGAACGTGTTCATAGACATGGACTGATGTAAGTGAGTATTGCCAGGTATAGTTCAATATAGAGGAAAACATGAAACACACTAATGTTATAGACAGAAAGTTAATACAGTATTAATAATGTTTGGGAATAACATGTGTATACTCTATGAATAATACATGTTCTGGTAATAAAGTACACTGCCATTGAAAATGTGAAGGGAACAAATTAACTGCATTGCTAATCTATAGGAAATACAGTACAACTGCAGTCAGAATTGTGAAGAAATAAAGGTAGTAGTGCATAAATTGTGTAATAACAGCTGTCTTCCTATGCCTGCATTATTTCAAGTGTAGAACAATAAAGATTGTCAGATGTATGCCAATCACTGTGTCATGTCACCATCAATAAATCTTTGTTCTGCAATTTTTTTTGTGTATTCTGGGCTGTTGTTCAAGAAATTTAATATTACAGGTGCTGTGAAGTAAACATGGGTATAACACTATGAAGTGATTGAAGGTTGGCCAATAAAGAACTGTTATGCTAAATTGTAGATGTGGAGCTGTACTACAAGACATAATGCAATATGATATGTGTTCTGCACTAAGATCTGAACCTAGAATAGTACTGTCTAAGGTATTATAGTGTGTTTTTCCTAGGATCGTCTTCTGTTATCCTTTGCATTTCAGCTATATGCATCATTGTATGGAGGTACGCTGATGCAGGCAAGTATGAAACTGTAATAGCTGAAGACTGCAAATATAACATCTGCAAATGTATATGGGTCAGGTAGGCAACCTGGCAGCCATATATGGTCTGTACAGATCACACATATTGCCATCCACTAGGGGTTATTTATGTACACCTGCATTCCACATATTAATACACAGTTCACCTACTATCTCTGTCATGCATAAATCTCATGCAAGTATGTTCAACTGTCACTGCAGTCTTGTGTGACACTCTACCTATATTACCATGTCAGACTTTGTCACCAGACGAGCTTTATGTACATATCACTCAAGTAGCACACATCAGTGGCCCAGTAGCTCAGTGTGGTAAGCAATATATATGTTGTTCATTTTGTCACACACAGACCGCGGTTTGAATCCAGAGACAGGTACTAAGATATATTTATAGTAACAGACAAGTACTGATTATTTATAGAAACAGTTATGTATGGTAACAGATATTCTCCCGACAGGGCTTACAGGTAAATAAATGTCTGTAGTAGCTGTAAGGAGGGTATACTAATGTCTGTGTCCATATGTACTAGTACATAAACAGCATTGCTCAGCAAGGTGATAACACTCCATTAAATAAAACAACATGAATTACACTATTATTCCAAGTTAATAAGGCAAATTAAATGGTCTGTTGTTGGTACAGCTGCATGCCTGGTGCATGTGTGAATGTCTGCTGATAGTCTAACCCCATGCCTATCAATGATAGAAGGATAGGTATAAACTTCCTGTACTGTGCATGATACATGTCTCTCAAGTGTCATGCTGTCATGGATAGTGATCACTGCTGCCAAAAACCTTGGACACAGATATAAATCCAATTGAAGTATGCCAGTAGCACACTCACACAACATCAGTGCAGAGTACACCTTGGTAGTCATATATGTTCCCTAACATATAATAGTCCCCTGCAATTATGTACCTGTAGGTGTTACAACTTGGCCAATACCATCCCATCTGGATAGCTTGAAAGGAATATATGTTTTACAAAAGCTATAGGGCACTTGTAGACATAAAGTAAGGGCAGACCTGTAGAGTATTGAGCAGTACTGTTGTAAAAAATATAGTCTATACAGTTGGTAATAGAATGTCTTTCTCTCCACCCACCCTTTATCTGCATCACAAATTATTATTCTTATACTATGGGTATGGTTCCATTTTCACATATGTTGTTCACTAAACCTAATGTTGGGTCTTGTGTTGAATTAATGGTTATATATTACAATGGCTGCATACTAACATACCCTGTTGAAATACCAATGTTGTTGGCCTTTTGCCATAACTGTTACTGACATGCTGTTACAATAATGACTGCTATTCCATTTATGCCTGTGTTCTGTATGCTATGCAATTCTATTGTTCCAGGTTAATTGGAACACCCATGCATGCTGTTAGAACTAATGTTTAAATGTTCTGTCCATGACTAACCAATACACTTTGACAAACCTCAACACCATAGCACGAATGGGTAGGCCGGTTCCAGCAGATTAGTCTATCCCACCTCATTTGGCCATGGCACTGTGTCCCTACATGTCTGGGACCCAACCTGGAGCTGACCCCTCTGCTGGTCCTGCACCACCCACAGGTGGAACCACCTCAGGGGATGAGGCTCGTCCCCCAGGACGTGGGCACGGAGAGGATGTGGTCACCCAGAATCAGTTCCCAGAGATGGTAAGCAGGGTTATCCAGCATGATTTGGATAATTGACTGCTCCAGATGAGGGCAGACTGGAGCACCTGGAGGGGCAGGCCAGTGATGGCATCCATCCCCCAGCACAGCCACCTTTTTATGGCCATGAAGGAGCAGTGGTGACTGCTCATGGGTGGGGAGCTCAGTCCCACTGTTACCATCTGAGGGCGCTTATTCCTCTGATTCCCAAACACCCTCCCTGTCCAAGGTGTTTACATACATTGCCAATGTCCACTGTCTTGTCTGTCTTGTCTGACAGCAAACGCACCCTCTACTACCCAAATTACCTCCCCAAATGTACCTACAACCCTTTCCCAACATCCCACTTTCACCTTAAAAAAGGGCATCTGTCTTGCAAAAAAAAAATCACCCCATACATAGCTCTCCATTTTGCCCCCACGTACACTGCCATCAATAAATCATCCCAGCAATTAATCAACAAAGTTATGTCACCCACACCCCTCCCTGTGAGATGTGAGACTCCAAATTCCAAATTGTCCACAACATGCACAGCTGTTGCTGTACAAGAAATGGATAGCTATGGTCCTTTCCTACACTCATCCTGCACATCCCTACCTGCCTTTCATATTGTTTTTCCCCCTGCTTGCCCCCATGTCAGCACTTTTTTCACCCCTTTTTCTTTTCTTGTTTTGGAAATAGCATGAGTTTAAGTGGGACTAACCACCACTGAGCATTGCACAGCATCACACAAACTACTTAAAACTACTTTAATCACCTTATCTGATTTTTACACTATGCACATGAACAAAACAATCACTCCTGCCAAATCTTAGACCCAGGACCTTCTGAATTACAGTATAATGCATTAGCCCACTAGGCCAACTCAGCTTGGGTGAATGATGTCTGTTTCTATAAATATATCATGCATTACAGTGATGTCACATCAGCAAAAATATACACCCCTGCTAAGTATTGAACCCATGACCATATCAGCTATAGCATAATGCATTAGCCCACTAGGCAAACTCAGTTTAATTCCTCCAAATCTTTTGTGTTTCTAATACCATGACGAGAATGGACCCCATCCCTAAATCAAAGTACGATTAAAATTCATGAAATTAGTATGTTTCAGTCTTTGATGTCAGCCAAAATTGCTCTTTGCAGCACACGCAATGTGCCCAGTAATGACTCCTTTTACAATTCGTATGGAGTTACATTGATTTGGTAACATATCTAAATATGATTGTAGATTCTTTTTTATAAGACCAGTTGCTCGTACTACTATTGGAACTGTATGGGTATCTTTCTTCCACATTTCTCTCATTTCTGCCTGCAGATCCTGATATTTTTTACTTTGTGTCTCTCTGTATGCAGAACACTGTAGTCACTGGGTGTGACGATTTCAATGATCAACGCTACTCTTGTCTTCTTTTCTTGGGCCACTATCTCCAGTTTTCTAGCACCTATCTTTTGAACTGTTGGTAATGGGTGGTCCCATTGTTGTAGACTTCATCATTTTCTATGATGCTTTGTGGCTCATGTTTCCAGTGTTATTCAGCCACTTCAATGCCATGTTTGTACAATCCCCAGTGCAACAATCTTGTCACATTATTATGCCTTTCAGTATACTGCCCTTCTGCCATTAGTGTGTAGCAACCAGCAACAAGGTGTGAAACTGTTTCCAATTTGGTTTTACAAAACCTACATTTGTCTGTTCTTCCCACACATTCAATGGACTTTGTAAAACAACATGTACGCAGCCCACTATCTTGGGCTGCCAATATTAACCTTTCATCTCTCGGTTTGAATTTGCATCTCCTTAACCATTCCTGCATTCTTTCCTGATCAAGATGAGGTTCTTCCAGAAGTTTTCTATACATGCAACTATATTTATGCTTTTGCCACATTTCTTGCCTTTCATCTGGTCTTTCACCTTATATTCTTTCTTTTGTTTTATGGCACATTCAGTTTCTACATGATTTTTATCTACTTCTGGTTTGATTTCTATTCCTGCTTGATGCCGATATACTTCTGCTAAATTAAGCAGAGATGTCATCTTAGATTTATTCTCCTCATGTTTGAAAACTGTCACTACATTTGGGTCTTGTGAGGTCAGCAGATATGTGTGGAGTCCCACAATTGTAGGTCTATACATGTAATCAGTTTCAAGGAGTCCCATCCCTCCTTCGGAAGGGGAATATATATCTTGGTATACACTGATTTTTATAAATAATTTGATGAGCATGAAGCATCCTTCTTGTTTTCCTATCCAATCTATCCAACACGTTTTGGGGCCAGTCAGTCATTCCAAAACTGTAAGTTAGGACAGGAAGAGCAAATTGGTTTATAGCTTGGATTTTGTTCCTAGATGTCAATGTTGTTTTCAGGATTAATTTAAGTTTTCTAAAGTATTCCTTACTAAGTTTTATTTGCATTTGTTCATGTCTTATGGTTGATCCTTCATCAATTCCCAAATATGTATACACTCCCTCTTGCTCAAGTTCTTTTACATCACATTCTTGTCCCAACTGATGTTTTCCTGGTGCTGCAGTTTTCCTGCTTTAAAGGTTGTTTTTGCACACTTATCAAGACTCAGTGACATTCTTATATCATCTGAAAAAGTTTTGACAACCTGCAGCTGTGCTTTCAGTTCCTCATCTGATAAGCTATTCAGTTTTAAATGATTGACAAAGCGAAGATAAGTCTTTACACTTTGTTGCTTTTTAGGAGTCAAATTGTAGCCGTGGCCTAAACTGTTAAGTAAACAGCTTAATGGGTTAATGGCAAGGCAGAATAGCAATGGTGACAAAGAGTCACCCTGGAATATCCCCCTTTGAATTTTTATCCCTGCGATAATAATCTGTCCTTTATCATGGCTTAATTGCAAAGTGGTCTGCCACTCTTTCATGGGCACTGTAATTTAGTCAATCAATGTAGGGTGCATCTCATACATTTTTATTCACTGTTTTATCCATGAGTGTGGGATACTATCAAATGCTTTTTTATAGTCAATCCATGCCATACTTAAATTCTTCCCCTTTTTACAGTTCTCCACTATGACTTTATTTAACAACTAATGATCCTTTGTTCCATATGACTTTCTTTTATTGCCCTTTTGTTCTACTGCCATAATTGAGTTTTCTTCTAAATGACTCTAATCCCTGTCAGCATCAATTCCAATGTATAGTTTATACATCATCGAAAGGCAAGTTATTGGTCTATAATTTTTAGGGTAGCTTGCAGGTTCCCTCTTAAGTAAGAGCATGGTTTTGCCTGTTGTTAGCCAGACTGGTGTCTGTTCAGAGTGCACATATAAATAGTTCTTACTCATGGCTAAATCCTTGTGCAAAGATGTTAATACTTTTAACCAAAAGTTAGATACTGCATCTTGGCCTGGGGTTTTCAAATTAGAGGCTTTTCTTAACTTTGTTTCAATCTCTCTGGCTATTAATTCATCCCATTTCATATCCTACACATTTAAACTTCTTATTCCTTCTTTTATAGATATTTCTCCAAAATGTATCAATTTCTTCTTTTTTTCTGTGGTGGTTTAATTCCTTTTGCCTTGTTTCCCAATTCGCTATAAAACTTTTTTGGATCTTCTATAAATTGCTTATTTTGCACTTTTCCTTTATAATTATCTACACATCTTCTAAGTGTTTCTGCCTGTGCTAATATTTTTCGTTTATTACTTGTGATATTTCATGATAAATCGTGATCCGTTATGATACTGTGCGTTGCTTTTATCACGTCTATCTTTCTGAGTATTTTTGTTGATCTGTTCTCTCTTGTATACTCTTCTAACAGTGACACCTCTTGTCTTAACTGCTTTATAGTTTTCTCTATTCGATATTTCCATGATGGCATTCAATTTCTCCCTCTCCTTTCCATTACTACCATGTGTTCTTGCAGTAGGACTTTATTTGTTATTAATTTAGCTGCACAGTAATATATCCTATTTACTTCTGTTATATTGCATGAATCTCTTAGAACAGTCCTAATTACTGTGTTCATTTGTTTTATCAAACTTCTAAGTTTTGGGATTTTATTGACCTTCTGTAGTCTATTTCTTTCATTGAGCTTAATATGTCTTGCCATCTCTTTTAAATAAGGCAACTCTTCTCTTAGATCACTTTCTTCTAAACTGAGGGCACATTCTTTGTTCTCCGTTTGTCCTGCTGTCATTCTATAGAAAGTTCTGTAGCATCTTCAATTTCATCCTGTGTCATCCATTGCTCTTTCACATGAGAATTCACTGGCCTATCACCCTACAACATTAACTATGCCAGTGTTGCCACAGTTTCCTGTTCCTTCTCTTGCTGTCCAACTCCAACTGAACATTTATACTGGTTTCCTGTGAAAGGCTCCAAAGTATCTCCATATGGCAACTGATCAGATGCTTCCTGCACCACTGCTTTTCCTTAATTTGGGTGTCCATTGCTCTATCCTGCTGTGATGTTATCTGAGTTAAAATTTCTACACTAAATCTTTCACTTCACAGGTAATCCATAACCACAATTTCTAGTTCTTTAACTTCTCTATTACTAATCCTCTTTTCTGCTTTTCCTCTTTGTTTTTTTTTTTTTATTTTTTGAATTGTAATATTTTTCATGTCCAGATGCCTATGCCTATATTTCTGTTCAAAAAATCATTGGCGCTGTTCCTTTTGTATTGATTCAGTTTGCTTTCTCCTTTACATAAATATTACACCATATTAAATCTTTTTCTTTCCCATGTCCATATTTCTTCTTCAGATGTCTCCTGCTCCTCCTGCTTCTCTTTAATTTGGGGAATCATTGTTCCATCATCCTGTGATATAACCTGTGTTAGACTTTCTACACTAAATTCTTCGATTCATACTGGTATTCCATTACTTCAGCTTCTATTTTTTTAACTTCTACTTTACTAATCTTCTGTTCTACTTTCCCTCTTTATGATATTATTTTTTATTGTGAAATTGTCCATATCTGGATGCCTTTGCCTGTATTTCTCTTCAAATATCTTTGGGGCTGTTTTTTGTGTGTTGATTAATTTGGCTTTCTCCTTTCCATAAATATTGCACCATATCAGATCTCTCTTTCTTTCCCATGTACATATTTCTTTTTTATACCTTTCAAAAGTCTCTAGATTTTGTTCCTTATATTGCCCACTTCCCCAGTCACTTCTTTTTCCAAATGGCCCAAGATTTATTGGTCTATATAGAGCTTTTTAAGAATCTGTTGTATTAATGAATACCAATTTGCATTTGAAACTTCTGACAGTTTTTCTTGTGAAAGTAATTTTCTTTCCTCTAATTTCTTTCTTAATCTTTTCATATATCTTCTGTCTGGAAATTATGGGCTTCTTGCATAATAGTAACAATTCATATTTTTTTCTTACCCTTAGTAGTCAACTCTAGCATCTGTATGGCTCTTTTTGGCCTATCAGTTTTTGTGATTTTTGTGGACTGTTACTTCCTTCTACAACAGGAGGGCTGCCCCCCCCCCCCTGACCTGGCCTAGCCTCGTTGTTGGAATGTTTCCATCTCTTGAGGATTCTACACTGTCATTTTTTCCAGTACTGGCACAAGTGCACCTACCAGAATTGGGCATTTTTTAATCCTAGGTCCTGTGCACCCAGCTATCTTTTTTTATTTTTTAACCTACTTCTGGCCATGATATATGCTATATAAAATACAGTCTATATAGGATCATAAGAGATTACTAGGCTATTGGCCCTAAGGCCTCTACAAACCAAGCCATGTTATACCCTTGTTCTCTTATGGACCAAGATCTGCAGTCTATGTTTGCGCATGAATCAAAGATCAGCACCAACTGTCCTTGTCTAAGAGGGACATAGGTGAACCCCCAGTAAAAATGTATGGTTTTCCATCCAATTGTCCAGGTTGTTCTTAAGTAGAGTCATTGAGGAGCTCTGTTTTACATGAATTGGGAGTTTGTTCCAGAGGAGTGGCAACCTCTGGGAGACATATCTGTCTCTCCAGCATATTTTGTTAATATCACATGCTAGGTTAAGATCCCTATAGTGCGTGAATCTTGTCCCATTGCATTTGTGGATGTGCAGCAGGTTCATCAAGACAGGGTCTGAGACTGATCTGTAGGCCAGGCACAAGTTGCCTCTAAGCAGTCTGTGTGATACTGAGTAAAGTGATAGGAAGTTCAGTCTGTTCATGTAGGTCATGTGTTGTAGGCCTCAAATTTTCTTGGTGAGATACCTTTGAGGTCTCTTCAGTTGCCGCAGATGTCTGGTAAGGTACATACAGAAGGGAGCATTGTACTCTATTATTAGTCTGATGGGAGCTGAGTACAGGGGAGTTATAACCTCCTTAATCTTGGATGCTATACCCCTTGCTTATGAGGTGTGCAACATAGAAGGCCTTCCACTACTGTGGACACGTGCTGATCAAAATAAAGGCTGCTATCAACTTGTGTTCCTAAATCTCTCATCATTGGGTTTGAACTTAGGGAGATATTATTAATATTTTAATTACAGGTTCATAGGTTCATAGGTTGGTACTAGGCTATCGGCCCTAAGGCCTATGCAAGCCTAGCCATAACAATTCCCTGGAAATTTCTTCCCACAATATTTACTTTTCTGGGGGGGGTTCTTTGCCGAAGGGGATGATAATGAATTTTATTTTGTGCTTAGTTTAAGTCTATGGCTTTGACACCAGTCATTTGTTTGTGTAAGCCCATTTTGACGTATGTTGATATCTTTGGGAGATTTGATGATTGCACCCAGTTTGCAGTCATCAGTAAACTTTGTAAGCCATAGGCGATCTATTTTCTTCCTGGACTTCTGATAAATAGATACCAAATACTAGGAGGCCTAGCACATATCCTTGTGGAACACAACTTGTAACAGGTCTGCTAGTAGAGTTGACATTCCCCATTTTGATTGCATGTGTTCTGTCTGTCAACTAGTTGGCAACCCATCTAGTGAGGTAAGGGTTACTCCCCAGCTGGATGAGTTTCTTAATGATGCCTGAGTAAGAGATTGTGTCAAAGGCCTTGGCTAGGTTGAGATAGACAGTGTGAACTGTTTTGTCTTCGTGTCTAGGTGACATTCTGGAAGAAGTCCATCAGGTTTAGCAGGCAAGATCTGCCCTTAATGAAGCCAAACTGGGTCGGGTCAAAAGTTTAAAGGTCACCTATATCCTTGTTGATAAGATTCATTATGATTCTCTCCATGGCCTTGCAGATAAGGCTAGCTAGTCTTATGGGTCTATATTTTTCTGGGTTGGTTGAAGGACCCCTTTTGTGCAATGTGATTGTGGTTGCTGTTTTCCACTCAGGTGAGACAAAGCCAGTGCTTAGACTGATATTGAAGGCTGTGCTTAGCACTTCTGCTAACTCTTGTTTTAGACCATTTAATAAGTAGCCTTGGATATTGTCCGGTCCCATAGAGGCTGTGTTTTTGGCCTTGGAGAGTGCGGCTATGACCTGTTCTCTAGAGATATTATGCAGAGGACTGAAGACAGGTATGTTATTATAAGGTATGATTGGTGGAGACAGGGGGAGTAACGTTTTTGCCATACCTGTCCACTAGCAGGTTAGCGATGTTCTCAGGTCCAGTATAAGTGGTACCATCCACAGCTAGTTTGGCACAAAGCTGGGCCTTACTTTTTAGATTCTGGATGTAGCTAAATAATGCTTTGTGATTTACCTTAGCTAGGGATGCTAATTTAGCTCCATAATTAGCTTAAGAGGACTTTATAAGATGTCTAATTTGCGTGTTTATGCTTTGGAGGGAGTTCTTTCTTTGCTGGGGCCGTTCCCTTTTGTTTTATGACAACAGTTTCTTTCTCTTATTGTATAACTTATTTATGCTGGATTTCCACCAGAGTGGCTTATTTTTTCGTGAGGATCTTGATTTTATCCATTCTGGTATGGCTGAATCTATATATTTATACAGGTGTTTATACAGGACATTTGAGTGCACCTCAGTATAGAGGTCATTGCTGTCAGTGTTGGCAGGGGTCTGTAACTACTAATGCCATGGCTCAGTAGTTTACTTTGGAGAAATTTTTGAACCTTTTTGCTTCTGAGGATGGGTCAGGTACAATTGTTACTTCGAATGAGACTGTTTTATGACCGGACTTTACCGGAGGGCCCCACACATGGGATAGTGGAGTAATCCCCAATGTTGGTGAGCAATATGTTAAGGATGTTAGAGCCTCTTGTGGGGGTGCTGACTATCTACTCCAGAGTATTTGTGTTAACAAAGTCCAGGAACCTTTGGGTGACTGGGTTTGTACTCATATATGTTACTCAATTGATGGGAGGATAGTTATAGTCACGCATTACCAGGATATTTGTCTGTACTGAGAGTGACTCAAATAGGTCCGGGTAAGCTGTGTGGTTTTCATGGTTCATGGTGAGGGACCTATAGCTAACAATGACATGGGGTGGTCTTTCCTATGGTTAGTTGGACTTGGAGTAAATCTAGGGATTCATACTATTTAACCAGTCTAGATGCGGCGTTTATATCACAATATCGAAAGATGAAAATAGCGGACGCTATTTCATCGGCCCCAAAATATCTAAACATGAAAATATCGAACATTCAGAACAGCAAATTTTTTCCCATGGAAAAAATTTGCTGCTCCGAAACACATACACACAACACAAGCACATCAGACAAACAGCAACCACACACATACACTTAAATTCCTACATCTAACGCTACACTAAACTAAACATACACTACTATCTACCCACTTACCTTAACCCAAACACTAACCCTAAGGTCCGTCACTATCTCGCACTCACCTACCCCACGCCCTAACCCTAACTCACTTAACCTGACCCTAACCCTAACATACAAACAATCGCACACTTACCTGAACCCAACCCGTAACTTTCCACCACAGTGCTAAGAATGGCGAAGCCACAGAAACGGCAGAGGAAATAATTCGCTGTTCTGCAGCTTTGCTATTCTTAGCACTCACTGAATAGTGTTCGATATCAGAACATTCAAAGTTTTAATACTTCGATGCTCTGATATAGACCCTAGAGGCGCATATGTCTTTAATGAAGATGGATACACCTCCTCCTTGGTTTTTTCACATTCATTGTGTGGTCTGAACATGTGGAAGGCATTGTAGCCCTGCATGGCCGGGATGCTCTCTGAGGCCTTGAACCATGTCTCTGTGACTGCACAGGCATCAGCATTTTCCAGGGTGAGAAGTGTTTCAAGTGAGTGCAGCTTCTTATTTAGACTCCTAGCATTAAGCACCATAACCCTGAATTTGTTTCAGGAGGACATTTTTACGTCAGGAATTTTGTGGTTATGACATTGCCTAAAAAAAGCACTCTGGGAGAGGCAAGTACTTTTGCCAGCAACCTAAATCCTAGAGGTGACAGGTGAAAACCATCTCTGGCAAAGCAGTGTGGTTTATCAGCCATATCATCCCAGGGTGTCTGATACTGGATCCCCCTGGACTGACACCAGAAGCTAAGTCAATTGTTGAAGTCAGTCATTTTTTTTATTGTGGCATCATCCTGGGTAAGGGAAGAATGCTGCTTAGGGCTAGGGACATACCTGCTTGGGACACATAATCTGAAACTCCCTCATGTCTCTCTTCATATAGTCCAGTGAGGCATGTCTCAAGTCATATTCCAACATAGACTATGACAGAGTCATAACAGTACTTGTTGTTGAGAGACTTGAGTGTGTGCATGATTTGGTGGATCCTGGAACCAGACAGGCAGCTGACCATGACCTTCTCCTTGTCCAGGCTAGTGAGGTGGACATCTGTGTGTCTCACTATGTAATAATCCACAAAAGTCTCCGGCACAATGAAGGTTATCCTATTTCCAGTAAAGCAGGCAAACCACTCGAAGAAGTAGAGAACACTTTTATTGTATAAAATTAACAAACCACATCAAAAAGCAAAGGTCGATTAAGCGCTTTCGTCTCCTATTACAGAGACTTCATCAGAATAACTTTTACCCCTCGACCGTTCCTTTTATAATCATCATTTTCGTTAATTAAACAATCTATTAACAATAATTACATAATAATTAAAGCCATCTGCATTAAAGCCATAGTACCACAAATAGGCACTAGGTCTGGTGCTTATAATAACAATTCATTTTAAGGCCATGTAAATAAATAGTAAATATTACTAAAACCTAGTTTTAAGCAAGAACATACATTAAAGTAGATAAATGGAAAAAGATAAATTGATAAAAAATGTTAAAAATTCATAAAGTGCTGCTTAAAGGAAGCTTACATTGTTTTTAAGAGCTTGTAATACATGTCATAAATAAGTTGTTAATAAATTTGCGTATTTATATAGTCTTGTCATACTTTCAAAGACCTATACTAAAATTCCAGGGACTCATATTAATGAATACATAAGTGGACAATACCATAATCTACATAACCATACAATAACAGGTGCACTTTTAAAGAAGGGGGTATATGTGTCATTTCACGTACCTGAAGTATAAACGTTGTATTGACAGTTAAAAGCTCCTCACCCCACTGGTGGGAATGAAATAAGTATGTGGTTCTTTGTTCCCATATATTGGAAAGGTGCAAAGAATTTAAAAAACATTTTAAAAAGTATTTTAAAATGAACTTTTGTTGTATAAATAACCCATCTTATATTCAATAAATAAATAAACATATCCACATATAGTATAAATACATATGTAAATAAATAAATAAATAAATATGTATAAATATATGAATAAATATTAAATATTAAATATAAAGTATAAAATATAAAATATTTAATATTCTAATAATTGAAACATATGTGCAAATATGCATTTAAATGTATAAATATATGAATATATAAATATCACATATTAAATGTTGGGTAATAAATATTAAATATTAAATATTAAATTATTAAATTATTAAATTGTTGCACATTGTTCAATATTTTGTAATTTTGGGATCTGTGGCCAATATTTTAAGTGCTGGGACAATAGAGATGTGGTCATTTAAACCTTTATCACAGCATGCGTCTAATTTTAACTGCCAAATCATTTCTCTGTATTCTACTTTGGTCTCCCAATCACCTCCTCGCTCTGAATGTCCCACCACCTCAAGTACCCAAAATTTAAAGTCAGCTTTTTCACATTTCATAGCGTGCCTGTATAATGCGTTATTTTCATTATGTCTATTTATGTCTCTAATATGTTCGTAAATTCTATTTTTTAATTTTCTTTCTGTTTTTCCAACATAATAGCTTTCACATTCTTTACAAAACACTAAGTAGACCACCCCTTTCGTATAACAACTACTATAATTTTTAGCTGTTAGTTTAAAGGGTATACTAGATATCCTAACCTCCTTGTTCTCATAGATATAGGAACATTGTGCGCACCTACCACACTTGTACGTTCCGTGTTTCCTACTAGTCCCTTCCACATAAATACCCTTTCTTTCTATAATGTTTTTAATGTTGAAATTTCTTCTAAAACTAAATCTCAAATGGTTCTTAAAAACTTCAGTTCTAGTAGCAACATTTTTAAACATGTCCCATATTTCATTCATATTCCTCTTAAACCAACACGTGCCATAGAAATAGGTTGTAGTTAAATAGGGTGTAAAATTTATTTCATCAACAGTCTTCACATTACTGTTGTCAACTGAATTTTCAATAACCTTGATTTCCTGATTTAAAAGTGGTGTATATTTTTTTGTATTTCTCCCTAGAACAACATATTCTTTGACTGAAGTGATAAGTTCCATAGGATACCCCCTTTCCTTAAATAAGCCCTCTAAGAAAGTGATTTCATTCATGAATTCAACATTGTCTGAAATCATTCTGGCCATCCTAATCATCTGGCCTTTAACTATATTTTTCTTTAGTTGTTTTGGGTGGTCACTATTATAATGTAAATAGGCATTTGAAAAATGTTCCTTCCTATATATATTGGACTTGTAACATTTGTTTATCCTGTCCTTAGTAAGCCTAATATCCAAAAAGTGTGTTTCGTCAGTGTCAATCTGATGTGTAAATTTCAAAAATGACGTAGTGTTATTGATGTATCTTGTAAACACATCTATTTCTTCCCTTGTTCCTTTCCATAGGATAAAAATATCGTCCAAAAACCTATAATATTCAACTATATGTTGGTTATATTCAGTATTAAAAACAAATTCCCTTTCCCAATATAACATAATGGTATTCGCAAATATAGGGGCACAAGCTGACCCCATGGCCACTCCTTCTTTCTGGTGATAATAATCACCCTCGAAGTATATAAAATTGTATTTTAAAACAAGTACCATGTTTAGTAAAACATTTCTAAAATCTATTGGTGTAAGCCAATCCATTTCCAATAGTACCTTCTCAAACCACTCCATACCAATTTTCTGAGGAATAACTGTAAATAATTCCTTTACGTCAATAGTGATGAAGAACACACTTTCCAAATAAACACATTTCCCTATTTTGCTTAAAAAGTCCCAAGAGTCTTTTAATATGTGCTTCCACTTAGAGTATATAGGTTTTGTCATAGCATCCACATATATGGCCATAGGCTGGGTTTTTGATCCTTGAGAAGCAACTATGGGTCTTAAAGGAGGGTCAAGTGTGGATTTGTGTACCTTAGGTATTCCAAAAATACCCGGTATAACAGGTTTTTTGACATTAAAATAATTATATAACGGTAAATCTATTAATCCTGTTAGCAAATTGTCCTCAATAATAATATCAATTTTCTTATAAAATATATTGATCTCATTTTTAGTAATAAGACTATAATTCTCGTCTTTGTCCAGTATCTCCTTCATTTTTCTAATATAGTCCCAAGTTTCCATCAAAACCACTCCCCCTCCCTTATCTGGCTTCATCACCCTTAGTCCCTTATTGCTGCTCAAGTCCTGTAGTAATTTTTCTTCTTCTCTATTTAAATTACTTTTCCTTGTTATATTAACCTTATATTCTCTCTTAATCCTGTCCATAACACATCGTTCAAAATTCAAAATTTCATACTGCAATGGTGGATTCCAGGTACTATGCCTGGCAAACTTACTTTTGTTGTAATTGTTGTTGTTATTATTTGTAGATTCATAATTTATATGCATAAGGTTTAATTTCCTTGTAAATAGTTTAACGTCCAACATGAGCTTCTCCACACAAGGCTGTTTAGCCGGGACAAAAGAGAACCCTTTTGTAAATAATTCGAAATTACATGAATTAATCTCTATATCAGTGTAATTAAAGATGTTAAATTTATTATATGTATATATAATCTGTTTCACACCCTCGGTATGATCTGAGGAATTAAATTCACATTGCACCATGTCATAGTCTGTATTAGTTAAAAAAACGGTTCTCCACCCTTTTTCCTTTCAACAAAATTCTCCCTAGTAGTGGCTTGGGCATAGGACTGTTGATTCCTATTTCTCAGTCTCTCAGATCTTCTCACCTCATCAACTATCTCCGGGGGACTCATTCTACTTGTACCTCCATTTCTATCTAAAATGGGAAATTCTTCATCCAAAAAACTGTTTCCCCTTTCCTCATACTGCCTGTTAGTGTAATTGTAACTATTGTGACCATTATACCTCCCCTGGTTTTGTTGTATATGTCCACCTTTGTAATGTACATATCCAGGATGCATAACTCTATCACCTGGTCGTGTCTGTTTATTAAAAGTTCGTTGTTTGTATCTTGGCATATTAGAATTTTTAATATTAAAATTTTCACCATGTGCATAGGCTGTCCCTGTATTATACTCATTTAGGTCCCTATCCAGTTTTTTTAGCTTCCTTTTAATATTCGAGTTAATATACATGTCAATGTCATGCAACACTCTATAGTACATATGTTTATATTCATCCATAGCAAATAGTAAATCACAACAAATATCACTCTGAAGCTGGTCAATCTTGTTTTTAGTATCTTGCATAATTTTAAAATTGTGTTCCATCATAGCTTTAAGAATAGATAGCCCACAACTATTTAAAATACCACAAATTTCTTTGAAAAAAACTTCGTCCCCATTAACATTGTTCGGGAACTTATTTAACCTTAAACCTTTCGGAACAATGTTATCTTTGATACACAATTCAAAGTACCAGTTCTCAATGGACAATGATTTGTACTTCGATAAAAGGTTTTTAAGCAGCTTACATTTGTCCTTATAGGTATAGTCATTGTTTCGTTCCCTGGCTCTGGGTATGTCTCTTTCGCCCGTATTCCCTTGAAATGTTTTGTTCAACCAAGCACCGAAGTCTATGTCCTTGTATACTTCTTCGTACCCAAAATCCATGCCCTGGTTATCGCCCAACTCTGATAAATTGTTTGAAGGAACTCTCTGTTGTTTTCTGTAGGTATCGTTCCCATAACCAGCTCGCCCATCACGCGTTGGATGCTCATTCGAGCCGATAGTAATGCGTCCGCTTCTTGGGTCCTTCGGACTGCTCTGGGCACATGGAATTCCACTATTGGTGCCTGCCTGCATGTTGTCAGTCTGCGTGTGGTTTTGGATAACCCTTAGCAGTTCACTGAGCATGCTGCTGTTACTCATTGTAAAAATAGTTGGATAGGATTCCTCGTGTCCGAAAAACCAAAAACAAGCAACTTGTAACCAAAAACAGAAACACCCACGAAATAATCCACAAAAGTCTCTGGCACAATGAAGGTTATCCTATTTCCAGTAAAGCAGGCAAACCACTCGAAGAAGTAGTGAACACCTTTATTGTATAAAAATAACAAACCACATCAAAAAGCAAAGGTCGATTAAGCGCTTTCGTCTCCTATTACGGAGACTTCATCAGAATAACTTTTACCCCTCGACCGTTCCTTTTATAATCATCATTTTCGTTAATTAAACAATCTATTAACAATAATTACATAATAATTAAAGCCATCTGCATTAAAGCCATAGTACCACGAATAGGCACTAGGTCTGGTGCTTATAATAACAATTCATTTTAAGGCCATGTAAATAAATAGTAAATATTACTAAAACCTAGTTTTAAGCAAGAAGATACATTAAAGTAGATAAATGGAAAAAGATAAATTGGCCTTGGAGAGTGCTGCTATGACCTGTTCTCTAGAGATATTATGCAGAGGACTGAAGACAGGTATGTTATTATAAGGTATGATTGGTGGAGACAGGGGGAGTAACGTTTTTGCCATACCTGTCCACTAGCAGGTTAGCGATGTTCTCAGGTCCAGTATAAGTGGTACCATCCACAGCTAGTTTGGCACAAAGCTGGGCCTTACTTTTTAGATTCTGGATGTAGCTAAATAATGCTTTGTGATTTACCTTAGCTAGGGATGCTAATTTAGTTCCATAATTAGCTTAAGAGGACTTTATAAGATGTCTAATTTGCGTGTTTATGCTTTGGAGGGAGTTCTTTCTTTGCTGGGTCCGTTCCATTTTGTTTTTTGACAACAGTTTCTTTCTCTTATTGTATAACTTATTTATGCTGGATTTCCACCAGAGTGGCTTATTTTTTCGTGAGGATCTTGATTTTATCCATTCTGGTATGGCTGAATCTATATATTTATACAGGTGTTTATACAGGACATTTGAGTGCACCTCAGTATAAAGGTCATTGCTGTCAGTGTTGGCAGGGGTCTGTAACTACTAATGCCGTGGCTCAGTAGTTTGCTTTGGAGAAATTTTTGAACCTTTTTGCTTCTGAGGATGGGTCAGGTACAATTGTTACTTCGAATGAGACTGGTTTATGACCGGACTTTACCGGAGGGCCCCACACATGGGATAGTGGAGTAATCCCCAATGTTGGTGAGCACTATGTTAAGGATGTTAGAGCCTCTTGTGGGGGTGCTGACTATCTACTCCAGAGTATTTGTGTTAACAAAGTCCAGGAACCTTTGGGTGACTGGGTTTGTACTCATATATGTTACTCAATTGATGGGAGGATAGTTATAGTCACGCATTACCAGGATATTTGTCTGTACTGAGAGTGACTCAAATAGGTCCGGGTAAGCTGTGTGGTTTTCATGGTTCATGGTGAGGGACCTATAGCTAACAATGACATGGGGTGGTCTTTCCTATGGTTAGTTGGACTTGGAGTAAATCTAGGGATTCATACTATTTAACCAGTCTAGATGCGGCATTTATATCACAATATCGAAAGATGAAAATAGCGGACGCTATTTCATCGGCCCCAAATATCTAAACATGAAAATATCGAACATTCAGAACAGCGAATTTTTTCCCATGGAAAAAATTTGCTGCTCCGAAACACATACACACAACACAAGCACATCAGACAAACAGCAACCACACACATACACTTAAATTCCTACATCTAACGCTACACTAAACTAAACATACACTACTATCTACCCACTTACCTTAACCCAAACACTAACCCTAAGGTCCGTCACTATCTCGCACTCACCTACCCCGCGCCCTAACCCTAACTCACTTAACCTGACCCTAACCCTAACATACAAACAATCGCACACTTACCTGAACCCAACCCGTAACTTTCCACCACAGTGCTAAGAATAGCGAAGCCACAGAAACGGCAGAGGAAATAATTCGCTGTTCTGCAGCTTTGCTATTCTTAGCACTCACTGAATAGTGTTCGATATCAGAACATTCGAAGTTTTAATACTTTGATATTCTGATATAGACCCTAGAGGCGCATATGTCTTTAATGAAGATGGATACACCTCCTCCTTGGTTTTTTCACATTCATTGTGTGGTCTGAACATGTGGAAGGCATTGTAGCCCTGCATGGCCGGGATGCTCTCTGAGGCCTTGAACCATGTCTCTGTGACTGCACAGGCATCAGCATTTTCCAGGGTGAGAAGTGTTTCAAGTGAGTGCAACTTCTTATTTAGACTCCTAGCATTAAGCACCATAACCCTGAATTTGTTTCAGGAGGACATTTTTACATCAGGAATTTTGTGGTTATGACATTGCCTAAAAAAAGCACTATGGGAGAGGCAAGTACTTTTGCCAGCAACCTAAATCCTAGAGGTGACAGGTGAAAACCATCGCTGGCAAAGCAGTGTGGTTTATCAGCCATATCATCCCAGGGTGTCTGATACTGGATCCCCCTGGACTGACACCAGAAGCTAAGTCAATTGTTGAAGTCAGTCATTTCTTTATTGTGGCATCATCCTGGGTAAGGGAAGAATGCTGCTTAGGGCTAGGGGCATACCTGCTTGGGATACATAATCTGAAACTCCCTCATGTCTCTCTTCATATAGTCCAGTGAGGCATGTCTCAAGTCATATTCCAACATAGACTATGACAGAGTCATAACAGTACTTGTTGTTGAGAGACTTGAGTGTGTGCATGATTTGGTGGATCCTGGAACCAGATAGGCAGCTGACCATGACCTTCTCCTTGTCCAGGCTAGTGAGGTGGACATCTGTGTGTCTCACTATGTAGTCAACTTTGACCAAGACATGTGGTTTACATATGTTTTGTTTTAAGGGCTTATTGGGTGAGACACATATGCATGTGTTATTATGTGTTGTGGGTGCTGTTGGAACCATATTGTGTGCAGAAGGATTGCGCTTGGTGTGTCTTTGCTCTTTTGGTATATTTCTAGTGAGTATCCCCACATATGTGGGTTTATGTGTTGTGTGCTTGGTATGTGGGGGAGGTGGAATGTGGGTACTGCCAACATGCCTGCTATTTAGTTTGTTACACGAGAGAAAGAGAGAGAGAGCATTGATTTCAGATTCATAGCATAGATACATCTCTCACATATTGTATTTGCATGTTTTAGGAGTAGTAAGATATCTGTATATATAAGGCAATTGCTACATTGCCTCAGGATGCACATGTCAATCAGGCTGGCTGGAGTAATAGTGTGAAACTGACCTTTCGTGATGCCAGGTGTATTCTGTAATACGTGGTGGAGGGTGGACTAGCTGGACTATGTTGTGCTGTAGAACTAGTAAAATCAGCTAATCTATGGGAGGTTTAGGGGTGGCTTGGTGAGAGTTTGTAAAGAAAACAAAAAACAAAAAAAAAAAAAAAAAACAGGTCCACCTTGTGAAGGTAATCACCAAGACTTGAGGTATATATTCAGGTCCAGCAATACTACTCTCCTTTACTTGCTGAGTTATCATCTCTCCATTCAGGAGTTACATGGATTGGTAACATATCTAAAGATGATTGTAGATGCTTTTTTATAAAACCCATTGCTCCTACTACTGGAACTGTCTGGGTATCTTTCTATCACATTGCTCTCGCTTCTGCCTGCAGATCCTAATATTTTATGACTTTGTGTCTCTCTGTACACAAGACACTGTGGTCACTGGGTGTAGTGATTTCAGTGATCAATGCTGCTTTTGTCTTCTTTTCATGGACCACTATATCTAGTTTTCTTGCATCTATCTTTTGAACTATTGGTAATGGGTTAATCCCATGTAATGTAGATTTCATCATTTTCTATGATGCTTTGTGGCTCATGTTTCCAGTGTTTCTCAGCTACTTCAATATTATAATGTTTGAATAATCCCCAGTGTAAGTCTTGTCACATTATTATGCCTTTCAGTATACAGTCTTTCTCCAATTCTGTTTTACAAAACGTACATTTGTCTGTTGCTCCCACATGTTCAGTGGAGTTTGTAAACCAGCTTGTACATAGTCCACTATCCTTAGTTGCCAACCTTCGGTTAGGGACCCCTTATGACCTGACAGATATGAAGTAGCTAAAAATGAGTGGTTTTGCTTGTAAGAACAGACAGGACAGCTAAACTGCTTCTCAGTGCAGTCATCAAGACCATCAGGATCCTACACCTCATGGGATAATTTCCCCACCATTGATAGACTGTCAGTCCTAAAATTAAAAACAATTCTACCAAGAACCACAATGGTTGTCTCTTATGCTTGCCTAGCCCTTATATATTGCTTTCCAACCTCCACTTTAACAAAGCTTGTATTTTAGGAAACCCTCCCCTCCTTCCCAGGGGGTGAACTGTTTAATCCTACTAGATGTAGGTTTTTTGTCTTGCCATAAAATCCTCATAAGCTATTTCTGCCATTCATTCACATGAGGTATTAAAGCCAGATATGGTAAATGCATAAGTAGAAATAGGATCTTTGGCAGCAAGGTGGTCTTACCAACTCTGAGTCTGCTAAGAAATGGGAGATGAAGCCTCCATAGATTTGCTATCCAAGAGCTGTGCTTTTGGCTTCCCATTTAGCTGAATTGTCTTGGACCGACTCAACACCATTCAGATTCCCAGATTTTGTACCTGCGAAACCAACCTACAATGTAAACTAGGTCTTTTTAATAATTTTGCCTGAGTCAATTTAAGTGAAAGATGTGTGATCCTGAAAGTTGACATTTAAACCCGATACCCTGGCAAATTTATCAAAACTATAACTCTTGATGTACTATCTAAGGATCTTGACAGCCATACCAGTCAGTCTCTGTGAACCAAGACGTTAAAAATCTATATTTTCTTCTAAGAAGTGACAGTATCTCTCTTATGTCATCAGTCTAGAAACTCTTCAAAAGCAGATTAAACAAGAACAAATAGGGAGATAAGACACATCCCTATCGTGTATCCCTCATCATTGTGATAATTGGGACTAAGACCACATTTGTAAAACACGTACTATAGACCCATAGTGCAGAAGCTTGAATTTTCTAATAAGTAAAGAAGGGTGACCTCTACACTATAGCATGACCTAGATGAGGTTCCACTCAATATTGTCAAAGTCTTTTTGAAAATTTACCAAGAATGCACATGCATGTGTGTTATAATGCTGTTTCTGCCTTTGATTATTTAACCATAATAAATCTAAATCTAGTCTCCTCAAACTGCCTATCTCAAAACCCTATTAGTTTTCTAGAATAAAAACATGAAAAATCCTATGCAGTCATTCGGCCATATTTTTTGCATATATCTTAACCTCTAGTTTCAATAATGAGATTGGCTGACAACTTTCAGTCTCATATTTATATTTTACTTGTTTAGGAAGAAAAATAACCTTCGCCACATTTGAATTCTCTAGGAAGCATCCCATAAACTTTATTGAGTCATAAAAAGATATTAAAGGTTGCAAAAGACTGTCCCCACACTCCTTATAAAAATCTTAAGTGAGGCCATCCAACCCTGGTACTTTACCCATTGCAAGTTCGTTGATGGCTGTGGCAATGTCCAGCTCAGAGATGTCACTAGCTAAAAAGACGTTATTCGACTGGGCAATTGTTTTTTTCAGGAAGTAATTTTAAAAAATCCCAACAAGCTTTGTTGTGTATCAGATTGTACCCTATATGTTTATGCCCAAAGCCCTCAAAAAAGAACTCATTAATTATAAAAGGGTTGGTCACTAACTTCCCTATGGGATCTCGCACACTTAGAATCACAGTCTCCCTTCACCTTTACTGACACTGCCTCAGTAGAATCTTTGGAGAATTTAAACCTTTCACCCCACCCAAAAAAAGACTTGCATCTCTCCAATTTGTCTTAAACTCACTGTATCTTGATAGCTTTATAATGAGCTTGTATAGCCTTAATTTAAGAAAGAACAGTTGTATCTTGGCAACAGGATCTTTTGTATTGATTCTCTAGCCTTTTCTACTCTCAAGTCAATTGTCTGTGTTGCATTTTGGAGTTATACTGGAGTTATCAAATGTCAGTATATAAACATATAAATGATTTCTGCTTAGCAGGTTTGCTTTAACAGCCCCCACTTCCTCAGCTGGGGGTGGTTAATATCTTGTCCCCAGTATCCTGCCAGAAATTCACAATCCAGCTTTTAATATTGTCACACTTCTGTTTATCTTTTAACCATAATGGGTCAAATTTTCATTTAAAAGGCTGATGTGGACTATCCTCAAATGCCAATTAAAAAGAAACAAATGAATGATCACACTATGGTAAAGGAGTACATTGTGCATCTGTTAGACCTGAGGCTATCCTCTGAGATGCAAAATCATATAAATTCTGCTTGCTCCACTCCCTTGTGAACCATAACGGGTGTAGTCAAAGCTGTCTGGATATAACACCCTCCAGGGGTCTATGAACAAGCTCATTCATGGCCTCAAGCAGGGCTTGTGTTTTGCTAGAGTGGTTTCCTGTCCATAACTGAATCTGAAAATTTCCTCCATTAATAGCTGCATAGCCCCTGCCCTGTAAGCTCTGAGACAGCCAACACCTCAGGCCATGCTCTAGTGGAGTTATCCTTTAGCCCATATTAACTAACCACCACTACTTTGAGGGAGCTGTAGCTGGCTCTGGCTAAAATACATCTATCGATATGTTCAGATTTACATTCTGTAATTGTCCAGTCCATGAATTTGTGAAGTTAATTTGCTACTCCCCTCTTTGCCATATGTGCATGACTATAAAATAACTAGCCCTTCCACTAGTTTCTCCCGTCCTTCATTGGAGCTTTCAGCTTTGTTTCCTGAAGAAACACAATTTTATGTCTTCCTTCTACAACCAAACTATAATTGACTTCAGTGTCATACCCTTGACATTAAGAGTGCCAAACCAATTGGCCCTGCATAGATTTGGCCTTGTTGTTCCCTTCCACACGTACTAAACCTCACCGTCACACACTCACACCCCTAAAATAGCCCAAACACAATATAGCAGAATATTCTTGCTGTCTTCAGGTCCCCCAGCATGAACCAGGAAACCCACATACCATACCTGAAGTTACTAGAATCACTCACCTTCCAGCCCAATACCATACTTATGGGTGATTTTAACTTCCCCTCTATTAACTGGGGGACATAGATGACCACAGACATGCAGGCCCAAAGATTTCTTGACTTTGTAAATTCAAATGTCCTGGAGCACATGCACTGCATTCCCAATAGAGGAACAAATATCCTAGATTCTAGTACCCACTAATATAAGTGAGGGCTGCATCCCCCCCAAGTGTGATGTCCTCACTGGTAAGATCAGATCACAAAGTGGTCTCCTTGGAAATAAAGGTAAAACTAGACCCTCACCCAACCTCAAAAACTTTAAGAACTTTTCTAAGGGAAACTAACTGCTGTAAATGACAGCATAGCTACACCAACTCCAGAAAATGCAGAAGCTTATGCAGAGGCATGCACAAAAGTCCTGTATGACCATATAAACAACCACATAGAAACATCAGTACCAGACTGAAATAAACCTAAAGTAAACAACAAAAACAAGCCTCCCTGGTGGATCCCAGGTATTAGGAGGTTGTACAACAAAAAGAAGAAAATCCTATCAAGAAGCAAGAGGGAATGTACACAACAGAGGAAACATGTCCCTCATTAGTCTAAACAAGCAAATTGGGGAACTAGTCAAGTCTCTAAAAGCAGACTTCGAGGTAAACATAGCCTCCAAAGCTAAGGAAAACCATAAGGCATTTTTCATTTATGTCCATAATCTTAAGGGCAACACCCAACAATGTATGGAATTAGTTATAGATGGCATCACCTATACTCAGCTGGAAGATATAGCAAATTTGCTGGAAACAAATTCAACTCAAATTTAAATTCCCCATCACCTCCTGTTCTCATGCAAGAAATACCCTCCACTACTCTACTGACAGTTATCACTGAAGTACAGGTTGCCACTGAATTTTCTAAAGCTAAAAACATGGCTTCAGTGGGTCCCAACAATATACAAGGTTACCTGTTAAATAACTGAAATCAGGAACTATCTGAACCATTAGAATCTCTATTTAACCACAGCCTCAGGACCAGCTTTGCCCCAATAGAGTGGGCAACAGCAACAATAATCCCTTTGCATAAAGGATGACCATCAACTGACCCAGGAAATTACAGACCTGTAAGTTTGACTAGTTTTATTTGTAAGGTAATGAAAAGAATAATTATGGACCTGGTAAGTAATAAGATAGGAAACCTACAGACACTTGCTCTGATCCATTTCAGCTCTGTCATGGGAAGGTCATGCCTATAACATCTGGTGGATTTCTTCGAGGAAAGTCACTAAGGCCATGAATGAGGGCAAAGCAGTACATACCATCCACCTTGACCTAGCCAAGGCATTTGGCACAATTCCCTATTCAAGTATTACAAATAAACTCACAAGCTAGGCATAAATCCCTATGGCACCAGATGGATAGCATATAGCTCATGGACAGGACATGTGGTTAAAGTGGGCAAATTCAGTTCGAGCAAGAGGCCAGTTATTTACTAGTGATGTGCCAGAGGGCTCAGTACTGGGACCACTCCTGTTTGGAATATACTTTTTAGATGCCAAAGCCAAAGTGGAAAGCCTCTGGATGATAAAGTTTGCCAATGACTGCAGGCTGAGGGCAATCATTGAATCCCCCAGTGATGCATATATCCTTCAGGAGGGACTAAATCAGACAAATGATTGGTGTCAGAGTCATGGCCTGAAATTAAATGCAAAGAAGTGCATTATCATACCCTTTGGGAAATCAAATACCCCTGCTAACTATAATATTAACAACACACTTCTTAGAGTAGACTCAAACGTGATGGATCCAGGAACACAGGTAGATATTAGAATGAACTTTGAGACGCATGTCTCCACAGTAGTGAGGAAATCCTTCTATGTGGCACAACTTATAAGTAAAGATGTGGCATCCAGATCCAAGGAACTTATAGTCCCACTGTACTCAGCCCTCATTAGACCAATAATTGAGTACAACACACCATTTGGCATGTACTTGACTAGGCACTTACAACAGCTAGAGTTACCTCAGAGGTTTCTCACAAAGAAAATACACGGTGTAAACAACATGTCCAGTGTGGATAGACTAAAACACCTATCCCTTTATTTTGTGTCCTACCAACTATTAAGGGGTTACTTATGCCTGACCTACAAGAAACTCACAAATCCAGCCCTGATGGAGCTGCTACACATCCACAAGACAGCATGAGGGTCAACAAGTCTAGAGATCTAAACTTAGTCAGCGACTCAAACAAAACATGCTGGAGAGACAGATATGTATCCCAGAGACTGCCCCTTCTTTGGAACAGGATTCCTACTTACATTAAGCAGGCCCCTTCTCTGGCCATTTTCAAGAGCAATGTGGATCAATGGATGGGGAGTTACCAATTCAGACCCGGGGTAGTGCCTATGTCTCTTATGGACAGGGGCAATCTGTATAATAGTCTTAGCATGGGCACAAACCTATGTCGTTCCCTTGCCCCTAGGAGCCATATACTGTGGAAAATCAGGTTAGAATGGCCAGGTGGTTAAAGGCTTTTGAGCCATTAGCCTAGTAGTCTCCTGTGAATCTATGAACCTATGAAAAGAAGATAAACATGTGATCCAATAAAGCCTCTTCAAAATGTTGGTCTGTAATACCTTCCTCAGTTTCATAAAGACAGAATAACCAATACATCTTCCAACACAGGGCTAGACATACAACAAAGTCAGGGCTGAAATGGACTGCCTCAACTGACCATCAATCCAACTAGCTAAACACTCTCATGCAACCTCATAGATCATGCTGCTTGGAAACACACCCACTCAGAAATGGGATCCCAGAGAAAATGTGAAGTGCTGTAGGCAATATAAAGTCATAGCTATGACATATATATAAAGTCATAGCTATGACATATATTATCATGCTCCATTTGCAATGTTGGCCAACACTATAGTCCCCCTCTCCCAGGAATCAAAGTGACCTTTGCAGTAAACTTTATGAGTCCATTGTAATAGTTAAATGATTTTCCATGGCTGTATCACATATTATTTATCTGACCATGAGTTCTTAAGTTCCTGAATGTCCTCTCTTGTGAGATCCATCTCAGAGAGTGCATCTTTGCTCCCCTTAGGCCCAGCAGAGGTACTGATCTGTCGATCTCCAGTGGAACATTTAGGATTATAGTCAAGCAGGTTCTGTCTTACCCCTCCTTGATTCACCAGTGCTACTGAATGGCCAAGACTGATTTTATCCTTTTTGCCTTGGTGATTTGGATGGTGTATTCAAGACTATGATGATTCCTGTTTTTTACTCCACTTGCACCATGTCGGCATAAGATCTACTCTGGTTAATCTACCACTTCTTCCAAAAGGTATCGGCATCAGCTGGGGACTGGAATGAATATTGCTGAATTCCCTTGAATAAAAGTAATGTGAATGGATATCATAAAGACAGCCCAAATCCAAATCCTCTCCCCCATCACAACAAAACTGCCATAGCTTTCTGTTTTGCATCAGTACTAAGCCATAATCCAGCACTAAGGATATTGGATGTCGTGCCATCTTTAGATTGTTCACTGATTCTCTGGCCACTCTTAAGATTTTCTCTGTATCATTGCAATCCTTACATTTAATAATAAGGTCCTGTGGTTACACAGAATACATATTCCCTGGCCACTCTCAAGATCTTCTCCCTACCATTGTAATCCAGGCATTTAATAATCAGGTGCTTGGATACACTGAGTTTGACTGGCTGGTTATCACTCTATGTACTCTCTCAGTTATTGATGGTGATGTCCACATTTAACATTGTGCATGATTCACTTCTTATAAATGCTAATAGATCCGTACCTGCTACTCTTTCAGGAAGTTCCAGGATCAGCAGGTTGTCCACCCTCAACCAGTTTTACAAGTCATCTAATTTACACTCCAGCTACCTAGGGTGTACCCTGACCTCCACGATCTCACTGGTGTTTGTGCTAACATTCTCCATTTGTCTTCTCACTTCCAGTCGCTGATCCAGAATGGAGTCTTGGTGCTGTTACAATTTGTTGTCATGGGAAGCCAGCACAGACTTTATGGAGATGACCTCCTCTGAGGTGGACTTCATCAGAGTTGTCAGCATCTCCAAAAAATGCTTAACGGCTGAAATATTGGCCACAATGTCCACTGCGACAGTCATCATCTTCACAATGTAGGGTTGGTCCATAGTGGAAAGAAGAGACAACCAGCCTGGAAAACTCTAGTCCAATAATAACACTGCGTAAGGGAAATGGCTACTGCAACTGCATACTATAAAATAAAACAAAAAATACAGATTCTGATACATAAATGTGGCTAGATTCTGCCATAAACACTGATTTTGTGGCATGTCACAGGAAAGCAAGATATTATGGCATCCACTCCATTTGTGTGGCCGGGTAACACCCCCCACCCCCACCCCACATGTGTGTGTGTTTAAAGGTTTCATTGAAATCTGATTTTAGCATTTCCTGTGAATTTATGGTCACAGCCTACCATGAAGTGGATGAAGTGGACTTGATTTGATTTTTATTCTTATTTAATAAAGCATTAAACTAAATACTGTTCTTAGATGTATTGACTAATGTTCTACTATCATTCTAAGCAGGTCGATGACAAAACATGGTTGGTATGATAAAAATATGAAAGATCAAAATATAACATTAATTCAGTAGTTTTATGACACCAGTTGGGAAGAATATTTTCAGCTGTTGTATGAAATATACTTTGTTGTGTTTATACAAGGACACTACAGTGTCTGAGTTTGAACACTGCAATGTTTTGTCATGGATATTTGGTATTTACACTTGGATATTAAATTGCTTTGACCCATGTACATAGACACCTATTAGTAAATGTAGTGGAGTCAAAATGATTCTGCTAGCTAAATTCTAGAAAATTCTAATTCAAATTGGCATGCAGATTCCTGGCACAATCAAAGGCAGTTTCTTTGTGAACTGTATCCCAAATCATGTATTTCATAGCAGAAAAAACAGCTGAAGCTAATAATAGTAATCAAAAAATGTTCTAGTAATGTTTGAAGAAATAGTATGCTACACAGTTAAAGAACAGCTGCTATACAAATAAAAATAGCTGCTATACAATTAAAGAACAGCTGCTGCACGCACAGTAAGAAGCCTCAACTTCTAAACATGTAAGAACATAAAATATGTGAAGACATGAAGACCTGGGGACAACAATAATGAGTTAGTAAAGCAATGTTAAAAACAAACAAAAAATTGTGCTTTTCTGGCAAATCACTAAAGACTGAAGTCACTAAATAATGGCATATATTTGAGTTACAGACTTCATATCCTTCAGAAAATGCATACTAACTTAAATTGTGTTATTCCAGCAAATTCCTAAGTTTGTAAGACTGATATCTAAAATCTGCTCCTATTTTTGGGCCTTCGTCCCGATTTCTACTACTAAGGGGTATGAATGCGATTATGGAATAAAGGTCTTCCTTTTCTGAATAAGTAACATTTGACATAGAAAGTGACCCTCAAAATTGTTTACTACCATTAAGTATAAAAGCATACAGTGTAGCTGCAAGTTGCCTTCACACCATGAGCCTTTACTCAGCATGTCTAAAATAACAAGCAAGCGGATCTGCTGTAACTGCAAAAGAGCATTTTCTGCCCCGTCGCTCCTGCTGACAACACCACAATCATACATCTTATTTTTTTCCTATTAGGTAAAAACTAAGCATTTACTATATGCATAACATTTACTTTAGACATGGCATTAACTTTTCACATGACATTCACTTTCATGTGACATTTAGAAAAAGAGAAAAGAAAAACATTTGGAAGTTCACATTGATAACTAGCTTACTAATTGTCAGATTTCACTGCTACCAGATTAATTTTACAATAACAGCCTACTGTAAAATTTAATGCTGGTACATTTAATCAATTTCTCATATCTGGATGTGGTAAAGCTATTTTAGCTACACTGGAACATGAGTTAGGGCTATTGTGCAATCTGACAAAAAGTCTTACTCATTTTAAACAATGTCATTGCATTAAGGGCCTCCTTTCTGTTTTATCTAGTCTAACAGCCTGTTCTGTACAAGGACGCCTTACATATTTTCTGCTCATGAGTACTGTTTTCACTTACCAGTTTGATCCCATTATATCTGAATTAGTGCATTTGGTGTTATAAGGACACATACATTCATTTTTTCCATTAGAGCATGGATACATTCCTAATATACACTGTTTTTCAGATTTTCTTTGTATATTTTATTTTGTTTTTATTTTACATTTGTTAACCGGGAAGGTCCGACTGGATATATGTCCATTTTCAGTGGAGGCCCAGGGAGAAAAGCTCCATACAGTAGACATAAGACAGACAAAATAATACACTGCAAAATACAATAGAGAAATACAATCCAGAGAAATTTTTCATAATTACATAATGAAAGCAGAAAAGTATTTACATAATTAAATAATGAAACCATTCCATTATAAGAGTAATTCAAGGTTATACAATGTATTTGTAGGTCTTTTTCGAAGTTCCTAGGCCAAGAATCAAGAGGTGCATATATAATTGTGTTACATATTATACATTCTAGTTTTCACTTAATCACATGGCAGTAGAGTAGTATAGGTAGAATTCAGAGACACAGTTAAGAGACCCTAGTTGGGTGAACAGTAGTAAAGTGTGAGAAATTAGTCAGGGATAGAGTAAGGACAGAGCCATCGTGAAGTGAAGTATTGAGTAAGGTTCTTTTAAAATTGGGTTGGAGAGGGTTGTAAGGTTAGTTCTGTAGGGAGAAAGTTCCAGACTTTATCAACTGAGTTCATAAACAGAGCTTCCCCAGCTGAGTTGTTTGCTTTGAAGGTGAAACCTAAAATTTTGTTAGAAGATCGGACAGTTTTAAGGTTATGGTAGGGGGTGATGAGTGTTTTAAGATCGGGTGTCCATTCGGGCTGATAGAGAATCTTGTGGGCGATTATTGGTTGGTTAGTAGAAGGTTAGGTAGTTCAAGCCAGCTTAGTAGTTTGAGATTGTGGCAATGATGGGTCATATAGGCAGAGGTGGTGGCTAATCTGGCAATGTGATTATAGCAGGTTATGAGCTTGTTCAGGGAGGTTTTATTCAGGTTGGTGAATAGGGGAGAGGCGTAGAGAAGTGTGGATAGGAGATGAGTGTGAGCAAGAACAGTTCTGGCAAGGGGCGTTAAGAAAGATTTGATTCTATGTAGAGAGCCAAGTTTTTTATTTACTGTTTTGATGGTGCGGTTAATATGCAGATCAAACTTTAGGTTGATTTCGACTATGACTCCTAGTAGTTTGGTTGAGGGGTCTGGTGAGATAATAGTGCCATTGTTATATGTAATGGGGTAGGTTAGAGAGGAGATCTTACAGGATGGAGAGAACAGCAGCAGTTTTTTTTTGGGGGGGGTTAATATTAGTCGGCGATAGAGGAGCCAATTTTCAACCATGGTAAATGTGTTTTGAGATAGTGTCAGTAGCTCATCTGGGGTTGTGGCAGAGCAGATCAGGGTTGAGTCATTTGCGTATTGGATACAGATAATGTCTGGTATTACTCTATGCAAGTCATTAATGAAAATGGAAAATAGGAGAGGCCCTAAGATGGATCCTTGGGGGACTCCAAGCGTTATAGGTAAGAGGGTAGATAGGTTGTCTTTCCACAGGACTGCCTGTTGCCTACCTCCCAGATATGACTTAAACCATTGTATAGCATGGGTGTCTAGGGAGAGTGTTTCTAGCGTTTGCAGGAGAAGTTGGTGGTCTACCATGTCGAAAGCTTTGGAAAGATCTAGGAAGATGGCGGAGGAGAGTTTATTGCTATTATGGTTGTGATTTATGGCATTGGTGAAGGACAGTAGGGCAGTGGTGCTACTGTGGTTTGGTATGAAGCCATGTTGAGAGTTTGACAGGTGACTGTTATTTATTTATTATTTATTTATTTATTTGCAGTTGGTTTACCAGGATAGTCCATTGGGCCAATAAGAACACGTTTTCAATGGAGTCCTGGGGAGAAAAGCTCCAAAACAAAGGTTGCAAAAAAGATTACAGCAGTTTACAATTTCAATCATTTGTAGGTTAAAAACAGAGCTTCAAACAGTAGTAAAAAAAAAGATTACAGCAGTTTACAATTTCACTCATTTGTGGGTTCTAGACAAAACAAAGATTATGCATTTACAATGCAATTTTTAGGTTTTTGTAGAAAACTAAGATTTAAGCAGGTGCAATAAAAAAAATGTAGGTTAAAAAGTTATAATTTTGTAGAAAAGCAAAGCATTGCTGTGGTAAATATATAGTTTCTTGAGTGGAATAGTTTGATAAGAGAATTATAAGATGTCATTACAGTTTTCCAGTTATTTGGTGTCTGGTAATATATGATAAAGTAGCCTGTAGGAAGTGGAGAATAGGCTATGAGGGTGGGAGCAAGAGCATTCCCAAGAGGATGTTAGATGTGAGTGCAGTGATTTTTTAAAAGCAGGGAGGTTGGTGGTGATACGGATGGAGGATGTTATCAAGAAGATAGGCTAGGAGTTGTTTTTGGATACATTTTTCCAGGATTTTGGCTATAGGAGAGAATATTACTATGGGTCTGTAGTTTGAGATGTCAGTGCAACAGCCTCCCTTGTGGATTGGAATGATATGGGATACTTTCCAGGTAGTGGGAATGGTAGCTTCAGATATGGATCAGTTGATCATAATGGATATAGGGTAGGCTACAGCATCTGCTGCCTTTTGTAGGTAATCTGTTGGTAGGAGATATGTGGCAAGGGTAGTTGGTTTTAGTTTTCTAATTAGTGTAAGGATGAATGATGTTGAGACTGGTTGAAATTTGAAGATGGTTTGGGTAATGGGTGTAGAGGCAGAGGGATTTAGTGGACTGGGGGCTAAGTTATTGGCTAGGTTTTGGATAGTTTCTGTAAAGAAGCTATTGAAGGAGTTGGCTAATTCTGCTGGAGAATGTGAGTTGCAAGCTGAGGGGACAGGGGTGGTAGATTGTCCTGTATGGAACAGTGTGTTTAGTGTTGCCCAGTATCTATTTTGTTTGTTCTGTTTTTTTTTGTTGTAGGTGGTGATAGTAGTTCTTTTTGTCAGTAGTGACAGATTCTTTTGGGTCATTCCTTAATTGTCTATAATGGAGTTGGTCTGTGAGGTTATTTGAGGTACGCCAAGTGGACCAAGCTTTATATCTTAGTAAGATTTTTTGCCTAGTTGCAGCTGTAAGCCATGGGGTACTTTTGGTTTTAGTCCTAATGGTACGAGCTGGAGCGTGGCTGTCTAGGATGGATAAGAATTTAGTATTAAAGTATTGTACAACTTCTTCTAGTGGGAGATGCTTTAGAACTGACCAGTTGCTAAGTTTAAGGTCTGTTTGAAAATTCTTAATGTTGAAATCTTTCTTGTTTCTGATTGTTTTATAGGTGGGTTGTTTGTAGATTTCAGCCTTTTGCCTGATGATATACATGAGGTGGTGATCACTTATGTCGTTGGGCAAGGTTCCGGAGTGGATGATTGTTAATAAGTATCCAATCTAATATATTTTCTTTATTGTTAGGTTTAGTGATTCTGGTGGGGGAGGATATGACTTGTGAGAAACCATAAAGGTTAATGTGGGAAGTGGAGGGAGGGTTCAGAGGAGCATGAGTACCAGTCTATATTAAAATCTCCAAGTACAATGGTTTCTTGGGGATAATTATTTGATAGCCAGTTTAGTATGTCCTCAAGTACTGGTATGTTTTTCCCTGGGGGGATGTAGACACAAATTATATATATACTTTTGCTTTTATTGATGTGTAGTTTAGTAGTAATTATTTCAGCACTAGTATTTTGGAAGGGTTGATGGCTGTCAGTGGTCACTTCTAGCATAGATTTGTAGAGAACAGCTACCCTTCCTCCCTTTTTAGCAGTGCGGTCATGTCTAAATATATTGTAACCTGGTGGTATGACCTCACTATCTAAGGTACTTGGTTTGAGCCAGGTTTCAGTGAGACAGAGAACATCAGGAGAAAGGTGATCTTATAGGGCATGGAGGTGTTAAACTTTATTATTTATGCTTCTGATGTTTAGATGGTTTACCAGGAATGAGTTAGGAGGTCTGTTTATGGTATGAGTTATTAGGGATGGGGTAGTATTGTTGGTAGAGTTAATGGTAGAGGATGGACCTGGGTTTGGGTGGATGTCCCCATCCCTGGTGAGATTAGTTTGATATTTAATGATTACTTTCAGAATCTTATAAAGAAGAGTTTGGTATTTTTTAGTTTTTGGGCTGATGTAATGGTTTCTAATAGTATTTATGAGGTTTTTGTTTGATTGGATAGTTAAGGGGTGACTAAATAGATGTACTAGCTTATTAGGTTTAGGCAGTGTGATAGTATGGTTTCTTGGAGAATGAAAACCATGAATCACTTGTTGTTCATATGCTGTTAGTAAGTAAGGGATAAGCAATAGTGGTATTATGGAGTAGGTTAGCAATAAGTTGAATAAAGATGGTACTGGGGCCATGGCAGGGTAGGGGTGGAGGTGATAGGGCTTGAAATAGAAGGAGAGTGATTGGTGTGGGTGTGGTGGTTAGTTGATTAGGTTTTAGGAGGGGGTGAGGTTAGTTTATTAGGTGTTAGGAGGGGGTGTGGTTAGGTAGTATAAGTGTAGAGGTGTTGGGACAGGTGGAATTTGGGGGCAGGGTAGGGGAGCGGAGAGAGCCCACAGGGTGAACGGAGCAGGTAGAGCCAAGAAACTACAGCTCATACTCTTAAAGATTGAGCTGGAGCTATGCTGTGGGGGAAGTAATGTAGGCAAGACATAAGTATGGGTTGTCTGGTTCAGGAGGGTGGAGGGAGTTAGCAATAAAACAGATGGGGAGAAATAGTGGGAATAACTGCTATCTTTTGGAAGGCACTTTGGTAGAATAATGCTGTGGTCTATGCTGCCACCTAGTGGCAAGAGGAGATGGCAAACTAAAGGATAGAGTAGTTCTCATCCACTGTTATAGGGATATGTTAAAAACTAGAGGGGGAGAGTGGGAAGCGGGCTGCGGTAGGCTACTAGCTCACACACAGGAGTCCAGACTAACAACTACAGGTAGTATTTCAGGATACAAGTTGATTGTTCAAGGCTACATACATTGACACCTTTTAGAGTACTGAAGTCCTTATTTCAGCAGCATTCAGTGATGCCTGGGTAGCAGGCAAATCGAGGGTATCCTCTGGATTAGGCTGGGAGGTAGTCCTTGTGTATTAAGGCAGGTAGGGATCATCAGAGTCAGTAGACTGTAAAATAGAGAGAGACACACAAAGTTAGGTAAGGTAGATGGCTAAGATAGGGAAGTACAAGGTAGAAGGATAGGGCAGTAGGAAGGGATATCAGGATGTGAAGAGGTGTACTAGCGTGAACAGTAAGTAGTGGGAGACTAGACAGGGAGAGAGATTAGAAAGGCAGCATTAGAGAAGGAATAGAAAGGCAACAATATAGCACAGTGCCTATAGGTAGTGAACACCACACAGTTATTTTGTGGAGCCACAATCCAACAATTACCCTCAAGCCCAAGAGAATAAAAATGCCTTTTGACCATTTGAGAGGGCAGGGTTAGCAAAAAACAATCACAAATGTAAGCAACAGAACTGTAGTGCACTCAAACAGTACAAATAGTCAGGCAGTATCAGAGCAGGAGTGCAATCAAACAGTACTGGCCAAAAACAATTACAAATGCAAGCAACAGAGCTGTAGTGCTCTCAAACAGTAAAAATAGTCAGGCAGTATCCTTATAGAGTGGCAGTGCAATCAAACAGTTGAAGTGGTCAGGCAGTATCCTTATGGACACAGACGTAACTATAACAAACAGTTATAAAGTGTAACTGCGATAATGCAATAGCCTGGGCAGTTATAACCATTCACTGTGATGCATTAACATTAAAAACGGCCTTCCCATGAGGTCTAATTAGATGGCGTCCTACTGCATCTGAGTTATACAGTAGGATAACTAAATTTCTGAGGCAGCAATAGCCAGCTCAACCTCTCAGACACTATACTGCTACTAGATGTAGTATCCTCGTCGCTGTGCCAAGACACAGAGCACAAGCCATTTAATTACCCTATGTATACTATACAGAAGCAGTAAGCATGCAAGCTGACTTGCCATCAGCGTTAAACCGCTATGCCCATAAAGTACACATTCCAGCTGTAACACCGAATATCACAAATATGATACACTTCAAGGTAATTTACCCAGCCTCTCAAATGCTATGCTATTGTTAGTTGTTTCACCCCAGTCGCTGTGCCAAGGCACAGAGTACAAGCCGTTTTCTCACTATACAGTAGTGGTAAGCATACAGGCTGAATTGCCGCATTAAACTGTTACTCCAATTAAAGTTCACAGTCCTTCTGTATTGCAGAATGTGGCAAATAAGGTACTTGTCAAGGTAATGTACAACAAAAATACACAGTGCTAAACCTACTGGGAGGCAAATAAAGCAGGATCTATATTAGATCACCGAATGCTTAAAAAAGCGAACGGTGATTGATCGAACTTATATAAGCAAAAGCTTAAAATATCAAAGCAACAGAAACCCAAATTTTTTCCTAGGGAAGGAATTCAGTTGTTTGTTTCTGTTGCTTTGGTATTTTCAGTGCTGTGGTGGAAAGTTACGGGTCAGGTTCAGGTAAGTGTGCGATTGTGTGGATGTGACTGTTAGGGTGAGTTAGGTGAGTTAGGGTTAGAGCATGGGTTAGGTATGTGTGCGATTGTGCGGACGTGAGGGTTAGGGTGGGTTAGATGAGTTAGGGTTAGGGAGTGGGTGAGGTGAGTGTGTGATAGTGACTGACCTTAGGGTTAAGGTTTGGGTTAAGGTAAGTGGATAGTTAGTGGTGTGCGTATAGTTTAGTGTAGGGTTAGGTGTCAGATTTTAGGTGTATGTGTGTGGATTGCTGTTTGTTTGGTGTGCTTGTGTTGTGTGTATGTGTTTTGGAACAGCGATTTTTTTTCCCTAGGAACAAAATCGCTGTTCTGACAGTTCAAGATTGTAAGTTTTCACTTACATAAGTTAGATCAATCACCGTTCGCTTTTTTAAGTGTTCAGTGATCTAATATAGACCCAATAAAGCAGCCCAACCACAGGACCGGCACATAGGGAAGTGGACGCTCAAATCGGATTTTAAAAATGGTGCCACTGATAGTATCGGCTAGAAGTAAACTCAGGGGGGAAGGTTAGTTAATGGGGAGGGTATAGGTGGTGGGGTATGATAGGACTAGAGAGGAGAGAGTGGGAGGGAACGAAACACAAGAAGAAGCAGGCCAAGAAGAAGTGAGAGCTATAAAAAAATATCAGAAACTACAGCTCATACTCTTAAAGATTGGGCTGGAGCTATGCTGTGGGGGAAGTAATGTAGGCAAGATATAAGTATGGGTTGTCTGGCTCAGGAGGGTGGAGGGAGTTAGCAATAAAACAGATGGGGAGAACTAGTGGGAATAACTGCTATCTTTCAGCAGGCACTTTGGTAGAATAATGGGATGCAAGGGGTTTGCTGTGGTCTATGCTGCCACCTAGCAGCAAGAGGAGATAGCAAACTGAAGGATAGAGTAGTTCTCATCCACTATTATAGGGCAATGTTAAAAACTAGAGGGGGGAGAGAGTGAAGCGGGCTGCGGTAGGCTGCTAATGCACACACGGGAGGTCAGACTAACAACTACAGGTAGTATTTCAGGATTGCTCAAGGCTACATACATTGACACCTTTTAGAGTACTGAAGTCCTTATTTCAGCAGCATTCAGTGATGCCTGGTTATCAGGCAAATTGAGGGTGTCTTCTGGATTAGGCATGGAGGTAGTCCTCGTGTATTAAGGTAGGGAGGGAGCACTCAAGTCAGTAGACTGTAAAATAGAGAGAGAGACACACACACAAAGTTAGGTAAGGTAGATGGCTAAGATAGGGAAGTACAAGGTAGAAGGATAGGGCAGTAGGAAGGGATATCAGGATGTTAAGAGGTGTACTAGCGTGAACAGTAAGTAGTGGGAGACTAGACAGGGAGAGAGATTAGAAAGGCAGCATTAGAGAAGGATTAGAAAGGCAGCAATATAACACAGTGCATATAGGTAGTGGACACCACACAGTTATTTTGTGGAGCCACAAACCAACAATTACCCTCAAGCCCAAGAGAATAAAAATGGATCTAGACCATTTGAGAGGGCAGGGTTATCAAAAAACAATCACAAATGTAAGCAACAGAGCTGTAGTGCACTCAAACAGTACACATAGTCAGGCAGTATCAAAGCAGTAGTGCAATCAAACATTATTGCAAAAAATAATCACAAATGCAAGCAACAGAGCTGTAGTGCTCTCAAACAGTACAAATAGGCAGGCAGTATCCTTATAGAGCAGTAGTGCAATGAAAAAGTATAAGTGGTCAGGCAGTATCCTTTTGGACACAGATGTAGCTAGAACAAACAGTTATACAGTATAACTGCAATAATGCAATAGCCTGAGCAGTTATAACCACTCACTGTGAAGCATTAACATTAGAAACGCCTTTCCATGAGGTCTAATTAGATGGCATCCTACTGCGTCTGAGTTATACAGTAGTATAACCAAATTACTGAGGCGACAATAGCCATCTCAACCTCTTAGACACTATACTGCTACTAGATGTAGTATCCTAGTCACTGTGCCAAGGCACAGAGCACAAAAAATGTTATTACCCTATGTATACACTATACAGTAGTGGTAAGCATGTAAGCTGACTTGCCATTAGCATTAAACCGCTATGCCTATAAAGTACACATTACAGCTGTAACAACAAATATCACAAATATGGTATACTTCAAGGTAATTTACCCAGCCTCTCAAATGCTATGCTGTTATTAGTTGTTTCAACCCAGTCGCTTTGCCAAGGCACAGAGTACAAGCCGTTTTCTCACTATACAGTAGTGGTAAGCATACAGGCAGAATTGCTGTCAGCATTAAGCCACTATGCCCATTAAAGTTCACAGTCCTTCTGTATCGCAGAATGTAGCAAATAAGGTACTTGTCAAGGTAATGTACAACAAAAATACACAGAACTAAACCTACCGGCAGGCAAATAAAGCAGCCCAAATGTAGGACCAGCACATAGGGAAGTGGATGCTCGAATCGGATTTTAAAAATGGCGCCACTGATAGTATCGGCTAGAAGTAAACTCAGGGGAGAAGGTTAGCAAATGGGGAGGGTATAGGTGGAGGGGTATGATAGGACTAGAGAGGAGGGAGTGGGAGGGGACTGAACACAGGAAGAAGCAGGCCAAGAAGAAGTGAGAGCTATAAAAAGCTATCAGAAACTACAGCTCATACTCTTAAAGATTGGGCTGGAGGTATGCTGTGCGGAAGTAGAGTAGGCAAGATATAAGTATGGGTTGTCTGGTTCACAAGGGTGGAGGGAGTTAGCAATAAAACAGATGGGGAGAAGTAGTGGGAATAACTGCTATCTTTCGGCAGGCACTTTGGAAGAATAATGCTGTGCAATGGGTATGCCGTGGTCTATGCTGCCACCTAATGACAAGAGGAGATGGCAAACTGAAGGATTGAGTAGTTCTCATCCACTATTATAGGGCTATGTATAGAGGGCGGAGAGAGTGAAGCGGGCAGCGGTAGGCTGCTAACACACACACGGGAGGTCAGACTAACAACTACAAGTAGTATTTCAGGATACAAGTTAATTGCTCAAGGCTACATACATTGACACTTCTTAGAGTACTGATGTCCTTATTTCAGCAGTGTTCAGTGATGCCTGGGTAGCAGGCAAATCGGGGATGTCTTCTGGATTAGGCAGGGAGGTAGTCCTTGTGTATTAAGGCAGGGTTGGAGCACCTGAGTCAGTAGACTTTAAAATAGAGAGAGACACACAAAGTTATGTAAGGTAGATGGCTAAGATAGGGAAGTACAAGGTAGAAGGATAGGGCAGTAGGAAGGGATATCAGGATGTGCAGAGGTGTACTAGCGTGATCAGTAAGTAGTGGGAGACTAGACAGTGAGAGAGATTAGAAAGGCAGCATTAGAGAAGGAATAGAAAGGCAACAATATAACACAGTGCATATAGGTAGTAGACACCACACAGTTATTTTGTGGAGCCACAATCCAACAATTACCTTCAAGCCCAAGAGAATAAAAATGCCTCTAGACCATTTGAGAGGGCAGTGTTAGCAAAAAACAATCACAAATGTAAACAACAGAGCTGTAGTGCACTCAAACTGTACAAATAGTCAGGTAGTATCAGAGCAGTAGTGCAATCAAACAGTATTGGCAAAAAACAATCACAAATGCAAGCAACAGAGCTGTAGTGCTCTCAAACAGTACAAATAGTCAGGCAGTATCCTTATAGAGTGGTAGTGCAATCAAACAGTATAAGTGGTCAGGCAGTATCCTTATGGACACAGACATTGCTAGAACAAACAGTTATGCAGTGTAACTGTGATAATGCAATAGCCTGGGCAGTTATAACCATTTGCTGTGATGCATTAACATTAGAAACGACCTTTCCATGAGGTCTAATTAGATGGTGTCCTACTGCATCTGTAGTTTTAACCAAATTACTGAGGCGGCAATAGCCAGCTCAACCTCTTAGACACTATACTGCTACTAGATGTAGTATCCTAGTCGCTGTGCCAAGGCACAGAGAACAAGCCATTTTATTACCCTATGTATACACTATAAAGTAGCAGTAAGCATGCAAGCTGACTTGCCATCAGCATTAAACCGCTATGCCCATAAAGTACACATTCCAGCTGTAACACCGAATATCACAAATATGGTACACTTCAAGGTAATTTAGCCAGCCTCTCAAATGCTATGCTATTGTTAGTTTTTTCAACCCAGTCGCTGTGCCAAGGCACAGAGTACAAGCTGTTTTCTCACTATACAGTAGCGGTAAGCATACAGGCTGAATTGCCGATAGCATTAATTCTTACATTGTTTGGTAATGCCAGTGTCATAAAGATATATGATAGGCAAAGGTTTTCCACTGTAACATCAGTTAAAATAATGGGCCATTTGGTTTATAAATCTTTTTCCAGAAAAGGAAAAGTTGTTCTATTTTTTTCTCGCTTTAGGAATTCTGCTGGACTAGTACAAAGACTATTGCAAGATATCAATCTGAGACACATAAGAGCAAAGAAAAATATTACCTATTCTTTTTGAAGGCTGCACTGTGCTTTCAGCCTGACCATTATATACTTCAATCATAGATTTTTACTAAGGTTATATCCAAGGAGACCATTGGAAATATTAGAAACATTTTACCCCATAATGAATGAAGACTAATATTGCCCCCCCAGGAAGATTTTTCCCACACACGAGGTCAAAATTTGTGATCAATCACCTTGCTATCTAGACTGCTTTCAAAGACTGATGCAAAACTACAACTCTTGATATGTAAGGGAAGCACATTAGAAACTGAGGGGATAATATGGGTTAGCTAAATGTCACACCATCTAGCATTGTCAGTGTGGTTAGGTACCTGTCACATCATCTAGCATTGTTGATGTGGTTAGGTATCTGTCACACCATCTAGCATTGTCAGTGTGGTTAGGTACATGTCATGCCATCTAGCATTGTCAAGGTGAATAGGTAGCTGTCATGCTATCTAGCATTGTCAGTGTTGTTAGGTACCTGCTGTACCATCTACCATTGTTGATTAAATTAGGTGCCTCTCACACCATCTAGCATTGTTAATGTGGTCAGCTACCTACAAGCCATAAAGCATTATGAAAGTAGTTAGGTCTTTGTTATGCCATCTAGCATTCTCAGTTTGATTAGGTACCTCTCACACCATCTAGCATGGTAAATGTGATTAGGTTCCTGTAATGCTATCTAGAATTGTTAGTGTTGCTAGGTACCTGTCACACCACCTGGCATTATTGATGTGATTAGGTTCCTGTAATGCCATCTAGCATTGTCAGGGTCGTTAGGTAGCTGCCACATCATCTAGCATTGTGATAGTGGATAGATATTTGTCATACCATCTAGCATTGTGAAAGTGGTTAGATATTCATCATAACATCTAGTATTGTCAATGTGATTAGGTAACTAGCATTGTCCATCTGGTTAGAAACCTGTCACACCATCTAGCTTTGTTGATGTGTTTAGGAACCTGTCACACCATGTAGCATTATTGATGTGATTAGGTACCTGTCACGCCATCTAACATTGGCAATGATGTGCCTGGCACACTATCTAGCATTGTGAAAGTAATTAGGTATTTGTCTTACTATCTAGAATTGCCAGTGCTGGTAGGTACATGTCACAACATGCAGCATTGTTTTGAGGCTTGTGAGCAACAGAAATACAGCACTAGAGGTCTAAAGGCAGTTATTATTCATTATCTCCTTCCAAATTCCAAACTGATAAAATGTTTCTTTTTACTTCTGTGCAAACTCTGTACTTCTGTTTTTTAATAACAGAGGTATTTCAGTATACCTTGAATAACAGCCTGAGAAAGTTTGGTTGTTTTGTTTGTTATGCTGAAGCAAGTGAAGAAGAGCTCACATGCATGAGTGGTCATGAAATGCTATAAGAATCGGGATTCTTAATCAAGATTCTTCTCACATCAAGGCAACTGACATAAGATAACTCTATTCTTTATGGCAGATGTGATTCCTGGCTATCATACTAAAGCTTTGGTCTTTATCTATACTTGGCTATATGTAAATGCTACTCATGTACTTCTCAAATTTTACCCTGGTACCCAGAGAAATGGTAATGCAAATTAATGCAGACATATATAACCATATCTCACTGGATAACTTAGAACAGAAGATAAGTTAATATGAGAAAAATATAGAGGGAATAATAGTGAACATTGGGAGAAGTAAATATTCTAGATAATGCACCTTAGAAAATACAGGAGTGGTGAATTTTAAGAAAAAAAAACTTCTGGAGGAAGGGGAAAATCAGACAAGTTAAGAGAATCTGAAATATCCTTCTTATCTGGTTTCTTCTCAAATTTCTTTAAACCCTTTTTAGAGATAATGGGTTTTCCTAGTTCATGCACCTTCAATACAAATTTTGCTAAATCAACGTATACCATATTACATGGTATATGTTAATAAGTACATTATTACTAATGAAGCCATATAAGTATTACTTATCTATTTTGAACATTACTATGGGAACAGCGATACAAAGAGATGCCTTGATAATAACAACAGCAGCAAAGTGATTAAAGTACAAGTGGTATTAGAGCAAGATAAAACATGAACAACTTGGTCACAGACAAAACATTAGCAAAGCAGAAAGAGAATGGATGGGAGTAAGGGACAGTGCCTACAAGCAGTATGAGAAAAGAAAATTCAGAAAAAAAAATAATTAAAGGCGTATTGCACTCCCTGATTATTTCAAAATGTCACATTTAGAGCTTACAATCACAAAATGAGGATTAATGAGGAAATTGAAAACCAGTGTACATGAAAAAGAGATTTCTTATAATGATAAACACCAGAAGCAATAAATGAAGACAAGGCAAATGAGGAAGCTGATAGAAAGCCAAACTCTAACACATTTTCAGAAAAGTTAGCTATCCCTTGCATCAAACCAGGTAAGACTTAACACCAGGTAGAAAATATTGACACGACAACAGCTACGGCATAGAACTGAAAACTATTTTTGTTCAAATTGTTACACACGATACTGCATTATGCTCCTTATCCTTGCAGACATAAAATAAGGTATGGAGAGGACACTAAATCAGAGCCATTGATATACTAAATTTGTATTACAAGTGTGACAAACTGAAATGCTGCCAGCCCAGACAGCTGGAATTTTGTAAATAATTATATGTCACTTGAAAATATTAATATGATTTATATAGAAATGTGACACTGCCAGCACAGCTATCTGGAATTTTGTAAATAATCATATGTCATTTGTGAATATTAATATGATTTGTTTGCTTTGTCTTACAAATGTAAGAGAACTATATGTTATGTGTATATTAAACTACTGGTGCAGAAGTGTGTGTTGAACTGTATGGTCTGTACTGAGCTTCAAGAATGTAACTACAGTGTACCCTACTGGAAAAGAACAGAAATGTATATAAACTATATGCATATGCAAATGTATGTTTTGATGGTAGGGGCTGGAACATACAGAGATAGCTTGCAAACCCTCAAGAAAAGTAAAGAGTTTTATGACTGTGTTTCAGTGCAGAAAGCAGACACAATGCTAGAAATTCTTTCTATTGTCTGGAAACAGGAATAATTACAGGTTTCTAATGTAAAAGTGTTTAACTGTTTTACAACTTTCAGTTCTAGGCAAGCTTCTGAGAGATAAGTATTTCTGACACAGAGGTGCTAAATTTTAAGCTTCTGTTAGCCTGGGAACTGAAGGTAGGTGACAAAGAGTGATGCCATCCAACTGACTCAGCAGTAATGTTTTGATATTAATTTGGGAACTCTTTCATAGACTTTGCATTTTGTATTTGTCTTTGGACCTAGAAACATCCTCTCATCAGCACTTCTGCCTTGCTAATAGAAAGTACTAGATTACAGTAATCTCTCTTAGAGATATATAGGAATATAGTAAGATTAGTTTAGATCTGGTCTGTATTTATGTGAGACTGTCCTGCAATGTTGTTTTAAAACATTTCCTGTGATTCTGAACTCTCTTGTCACCGTGTTGAGTTACTGAGTATTGTCTTGTGCTTTTATTATTAAATATATTTAAACCTTTTAATTGTGTCTGGTTTGTTTGGAGATATTTAAGCTCTTAGTGTACTTGCATATGTATTTGGTGAACAGCAAGAAAATAAAATAGCAACAGGATAGTGGGTCCCAGCTATAGTAAAAAGTAATAAACTCAGTTGAAACACACAGATCTGGGTCCCAGGTAGGTGAAAAACGGCTTTTATTTAAAAAAAACAAATTAAAATACACCGTTAGAAGACGTGTACCAGAGGCAAAAACAAACATTTAAACAGGGGCTGTAACAGCCCAAATAAAAGGCTGTATATTGCTCAGTAGGCATGCAAATGGCCAAAACTATAGCCATTTATGTAAAAATGTTATGCGATATATGAAAAATAAACTTTTTTTTAATGCATATTCCATGTTTAAGTGGCCCACAGTGATGGACAAACATGCTATTTTGTAAAAAAAGTGTAAAATATGAAATGTAAAGCTATGCAAAGGTATTGCATTCTAGTGGCCAGCATGCAGAGTTATAATGGTAGCTAAGGAGATGCACCCTAGTATAGTGCAGTATCCAGGGTATGCGTAATTAGGTGTATGTAAATGAGCCAGGTTTATTGAATAGCAAACAATGCCACAGTGTCCATATGTACTAACTGTAGTAGGGCTAGAACTGTGTTAGTGTAGGCAGAACAGATAGTGACATGAAAGGGGTGTGTGTCACATCATATGAAAACAGATTGGAGCTTAGTGGTGCCTGTTTGTGCTCAGCTAAGCAAGGGCGTGTGTCTGAGTTTGCTAAGCTCTGCTTAGCCCTGCGGCATGTATTTTAGCAGGTTAAAGAAAAGCTAAGCATGCCCATGTGCAGGGGAGGATCCAAACTGCTGAGCAATGTTTACACTAGAGCCACGGGTTTGGGTGGAGTGCAGTGGGGCTTAACAGTGGAAGAAAAAAAAAATAAAAGGAAATAACCTGGGAAAGCCAATCAAGTATAATAGACTGATATGCCCTGTTCCACTGACCCTGGCCCATTCAAACCCCTCAATGATATACCTGGAAGGTGGAATGTATCATAGTCAGCCAATCACACCTGTATCTGTAGCACACCACTGCGAAGTATGCATACACCCTTCAATCTGATTTTTCCCACAAACTTTGCACCATTGGAGTACACCCTTGGGAATTTTAACTGACAAAACGATAGGGGCTGCTGCTGTTCTGCTACATCTGTATGTGCTATAGGCTGAGGTCAGTGATGAGGATGATGATGATGACAATAGGCCCAGACTGAGGAGGAGAAGAGCATTCAGGCCCAAGGTAACATTTCCGGGGCTACATGAGCTGGAGATAGTAGAGCGCTACAGGGTGGACAAGGACATACTACAGGAACTTACCAAGCTCTGCTGCCCTCACATCAGACCCAGAGCCAACAGAGGGGAACACATCCCAGTGGAAACAAAGGTATGTGTAGCCTTAGGAATACTAGCTGCAGGTACTTTCCAAAGACCTACTGGAGACATCATGGGGGCCGCACAGGCATCTGCATCCAGGGTACTCCACCAGTTCCTGGATGTAATGCTAACACATGCCACTCAGCCCATTTATTTACCCCACACCCGTGAGGAGAGAACCAGCAAAATGCGTCTCTTCCACCATGTAGCACACTACCCAGTGGTACTGGGTGCTGTAGACTGAACACATGTGCACATCAAAGCACCACCTGGTGAGGAGGCTAGAGTCTATGTCAACATCAAGGGGTATCACTCCATCAACTGTCAGGTTGTTTGCAATGCCCAGGGCATTATCATGAATGTGTCTGCTGGCAGCCCTGGCAGTTATCACGACTTTCACATCTGGCATGCATCTCAGCTGCACCAGGGATTTGCCTGGGAGGACATCCCAAACAGCCATCTAGTGGTGGATGCTGGGTGTGCACTGGAACCGTGGATGATGACATCTATCACAAATGCACACACACCCACTGAAGAATGCCATAATGAGGTACATGCACAAACTAGGAACATCATAGAACATGTGTTTGGGCTGCTCAAGTCACAGTTCTGGCTGCCTTGACATATTTGGTGGAGCCCAGCAGTACTCACCAGCCACATGTGTACACACATTCATAGTATGTGCCATGCTACACAATATGATCCTGTAGAAACAGCTGTGGCAGGAACATCAGAGGGAAGGGACACACAGCCCCCCACCATTGCCAAGGTCCTTACAGGCACAGGGGGACTCAGAGGAGGAATCCCCTGAGCCTCTCCCTGTAGGCAGACGTAGGTGTGCCCAGTTCTCCCTGGCCTTGGCAAAGAGACCATGCATAGCACATGCACTGACAGCCTCAGAATCCAGGGACTGACACCTCACTCACATACACAGTAAAAAGGATGCCACCCACATCACATTACCTGTACCTGACCATGTATAAGCAGTGTACTACATGCATCCAACAGAGTCAGCCCTGAAGCACTGTCCTCTCACTGCTGCAGACACAAGATAAATCACTCTTCTTAACAAATGAATGGGGTAGTAGACTGTGATAGCATATCTATGGTATTGCTGCATGTATGCAAGGGGATGGAGTAGGCTACTGGGATAGCAGCAGACACCTGACAGCTATGTGGGACAACAGGAACTGTCTGCCAGATACTGGCTGCACCAGAATATGCAGTAGGCCCCAAGGTGGCAAAACTCACTGCATTATGTGAGGGACTTACAAACAGCCGGGTCATAAGACAGATGCATGGATATCAATGTTGGAGTCCCATACATACCTCTCAACCTCTTAGAGCAAGTCATCTTTACAAAGCCATAAAGAAATGTGTGGCAAAGGCCCAAAAACAGGGACAGTTATGAAATACTGCTCTTACAAATATAGAAAGTTGATAGAATAACAGGTTTTGTAGTAGCATGAATTCTCTGAAGGGTAAGAAATCTGAAACTCAAATGTCTGTCATTACTTTCTAACTTCAGTTTTTAATGATTTGCCAATAATTTTCCAGACAATCACAATTTTATGAAAAATGGACCCCAGATATGAGGCAAACATCTGGACATTGAGCAAAAATCTGTACAGTTGAGAGGTATGGTCCCCTACCCCCAACACATCCATGTTCCCATAGAACTGCAGTAACATTTATGTTTGTAAGGTAATAGCAGTAGACCACACATTCATAAGGCTGTCCCAATTAACTTGTCAACGTGTTCCATTTCCACAATATGCAGAGGTCAATGTGCTATGTATGTGCATGGTTAATATTGTCAGGAAGTTGACAGTACTAACTTGTGGCTGTTGTGGCTTAGTGTGCAAAGTGCATTATCATGGTTGTCATGGTCCATGGTTTGAGACTGGCCATGTCAACTATTTTGCATCTTAGCTACACCTATGTTCTACAGACTGTCCAGAAGTAAATATTTGTTAGTGCAGGAAAGTTGGATAACTGAGGGACAGGGGGCCACAGATATGGACAGTACACAGCTCTGAGTAACCTAGATGGTGCCTAGTAGAACAGCAGGTTGTGACAAGTCATTCTAGTGCCAGGATATAAAGGTTGCCACATTACTGGGTCAGTACTGACAACAAGTCAGTGGGCACCATCATTACCCCTCGAATGATAGGGTTTCTCAGAATGTCGACACATATGCCTCATACATCTGTTCTGTTTGCCATAACATTGCATTTGTCTGGCAAACTATTTGCAAACCAATAAAGGGTGATGTGAAAACATCAATGACAGTTGAGATGCAGACTTCATACCCATAAGAAAATGCAAGCTAATACAAAACCGTTCTACCAACTGTCTACATTTGGAAGAGCACTATTAAGATCCTGTCCACATGTCTGGGCCTGTGCCCGACTGTTATAAATGGACCTGTCCAGATGTCTGTCTGTAAGAGTTTGATAGGTATGGCCAACATGTAGCCTTATAATAACAGTGCAACCCAAACTATCTGAGGACCACAGCAGATGTATGGGGCACAATGATGGACAAGCTGCTTAACAAGGACAGTCAGAGGTGTGACATCCATAACCCTGTGTGTGATGTTACGATTTCTACCTCAGACACACTATAACTACAAATACATAACAGCAGCAACTGTGGACAAAGCCTATGACTGGAGTAGAGAAAGACAAAGGGCCACATATAAGGGGAAGGAGGAACCACTGGCCAGACAAATGTAGAATGTGCAGACTAGAACAATTTGTGCAGTAACATGAGTTCCCTGCAGTGTATGGAGTCAGTAAACAAATGTCTGTCAGTGGTTACTCACATTAATCTATACTGGTCTACCATTGACATACCAGGAAACCATGGTACTATGTAGAATATTCTACACATATTATGCAAAACTCTGCTCAGTCCAATGCACTCTGTACCCACACCAGGATATGACTCAGTTAATAAGGACAGCACACAGCCATGAGATCCCTCAGCCACTATATCAGTGAGGTGCTGGACTGTTTACACAGGTTCATCAGCCAATAGGCTGTAGCACACAAAATCCTGGACCGGAATACAGGTAGCTCTGAAATGGAGTCCCACTGTTAGTATTGAAGGTCATAATGGGCATACTCCTACACTTAGATGATTTCATCTCATGTCTGAATCCCCTTCTGACTATAGAACTGTGATGTCCATATATGCCTGTGCATACAGACAGCTATGCACACCTTAGCTGTCTCTCCCCACCCACATCAGACAGAATTACCCTCATCTATTTGTATGTGGCACATATAAGATATATCTGGATCTGTTAAGTATGATATATATATATATATATATATATATATATATATATATATATATATATATATAGGTAACATATACAAATATATCAATTATAGACAGTCAGAGACAGGGGGAGAGAGAGAGAGAGAGAGAGAGAGACAGCGAGAGAGAGAGAGAGAGAGAGAGTGAGAGACCCTGAAAAGTATAGAGTGATGTACTGCTGCAGCTATTTACACACCAATTGTAAGCAGTGGCATGTGCAAGTACTATGGTAAGCTCCATTGTGTAATAGTTGTGAAGTAGGGGTTGTAATCTCACATCACCTACCTTGTGTGTGTGTGTGCTACTGTATCTATTACACTTACAGCAGAATACACCCCCCCCAACAAGCCTATGTCTGTGTAATGGTCACCCATTTTATGTCCGTGAGACTTGTGTCCTCCACAGCAGTGTCCTACCAGTTAGCAGCTACTGATGTCATCAACCCTAACAGCAGTGGCAGACACTCATCAAACAAATAAGGCTTGTGGTGCATACGATAAGCGAGTAGCTCTATAATCCAGACAGTTAGATAGGAAATGGTTCTAATCCCAACAACGGCAACTCAATGTGTGTTTAAGTATATCCCTCTTGTGGTGGTCTATATTTCCTGCTTATGTGTGTGCAATGCTAATACATTTTAAGGCTTGTTCCACCCTGTTAATCCCCATTGCACTACTTTACAGGGCCTGTAGATGTCATCCACCTTAGAAGCACTGTTGGATATTCTCCAACTTTACAAGCTCTGTGGTGCATGCAATAAGTGCATAGCACTATCATGCAACTAGATAGATAGGGGTTCTAATATCACTACTGGCCACTGTGTGAGTGTATGTGTCTGTGTATGCATATCCCTGTAGGCACGTGGCTATCTTGTGTGTGCAATGGTTATACAATTTTGTGGACCTGTTCCACCCTGTTAATCCCCTCATTGGCAACCTATTCAGGGTCTACTGATGTTATCTACCTTACAAGCACAGTTAGACATTTTCTAACCCAATAGTACTGTGGGGCATGCAATATGCACATTGGGCTACATTGTATATAACTAGATAGGTAGGGGTTCTAATATGAAAAGTAGCAACTCTGTGAATGTATGTGTGTTTGAATGCATATCCCCATGCAGCTGTGTGTGTCTCACAGTTATACCATTTTAATGACCTGTTCAAACCTCTTAAACCCCCACTGGCAATTCTTATAGCACCTGCAGATGTCATCCACCTGAATAGTAGCGGCAGACACTGAAAAAACATATATGCTCCATGGCGCATGCGCTATGTATATAGCACAATCATAAGTAAAACTAGGCAGATAGGTGTTCTACTCTCAACAAGGGCAGTTCATGAGTGGGTGTGTGTGTATATGTATATATATTATATATATATATATATATATATATATATATATATATAAAATATATCCCCTTTTAGCAGTGTGACTGTATCAGTGCCAATAGCATTCCTCTCAACGTCTTAGAGCAAGACATCTGGATAAATCCATACAGAAAAGTGGGACAAAGGCCAAAAATTAGGGTCAATATTCAAATATTGCTCTTACAAACATTGAAAGCAGATAACATAGCAGGTTGTGCATTAGCATGCATTTTCTGAAGGTTATGAATTCTGAAATTAAAATATCTGTCATTATTGTCTAATGTCAGTCTTTAATCATGAGCCACTAACTTGACACAAAACCACAATGTTATGACAAATAGACCAAACATATATGGTAAACATCAGAGCATTGTGCAGAAATCTGTACAGGTGAGAGGATTGGGCACCTCCTTTCCCACCCTGCAGGTTACAGTTCATGTTTGGCCAGGTGTAACCTGTGAAAACACCCCAAACAATGCAGAAATCACAAGAGTGCAGGACAAAAAACATTTCCTAAAGTTGTCTAATAGTTGCATAAAGCAGTTATTTCACATCAGAAACACCTTAATGTAATGAGAAATAGCATAAGCTATGGAAATGTAACACAAAGAAGCTGTCAAAATGGCAAACCAAGAGACGTTCTGTCCATTGCACTTGCCATGGATATGGTTTGTCCTGCCAACTCTCATGATACAACAAGAAGTGTCCTACAGTGCACATTTGATAAGGTGGCAACCCTACTCTGTGTTGCACATTTGTGTGCAATATGTAGACATGTGGAGGCCCTCTGAGTAGATGCTGTCCCCAATGACCCACATGTATCTAGGCATGAATGCCAACTGCCATCAGCCACATTTGTAGGTACTGCATAAAGCTGTGGCAACTGTCAGTAGTGTGCTGTCTGTCAGTGACACACAAACTGATGTTATCTCACTGCAACAGGGTTGTACATTGGGTATGGAATGGTGCCAATGTCCTGGCATCAAGATGAATGAAGAAAACAGTACCATCATACCATACATCAAGGCCATGGCCCCACTATTTCCCACATCAAAGGCAACCCCATAAACACACAACCTGCATTGAGAGACCTGGGTAGTCAGATTGATAATACTGTTGCATTCAGCTGTCAGGTAGCGGCAGTGGTCAGAAAAGGCTTGTACATGGTTCATCACATAGGTAGAGGGAGTGCATCCAGAGCAATGGTGGACATTACCTCTGTATAGTCCTCAGTCAGTACAACAATACTTTAGTCCCATGGCCCATTTGATATGTACCTATCCAGACATCTGCAGCAACTGGAAAGGCCATAGTAATACCCACAAAAGTAATACACAGCCTCCAACACCTGTTCCATGCAGACAGCCTCAAATCAGTAGTGGCCACTCAGTATTGGGCAGGTTGTCCACAGGTGTGCTGCGGCATGCCTACATGGCAATGTTGTGCCCAGGCCTTCATCAATTGGCCCATATATGTGAGTCTAACTCTTCGTGCATAACCAGCACAACCAGCCTGAATCTGATATGCGACATCAACAAAACCTGCACGGCCACGTGGGATCCTAGCTGATGTTGTTGCTGACCTACATCCACGTGTCCGATGACCTACTCTGACCATATCTTCAAGCACAGACATTGCATAATTACAGATTGAAAATGTCTCACCCCATCATCCATCCACTATATCAGTGAAATGACGTAAGGCATCACTAATTCTGTGGAGGGAGTCATAAATGCCAGGCAGTGTGCCATCCATGACCCTGAGCATCCATCTGGTGCACCATTCACAATGCACCTGTGCCTCCATGATGGACCAAAACATGCGTAGGTTGACATGTGCTGTGACACGTCTGACAGGTGCTGGATGGGCAGCAGTCCTCCTTTGAGCACCTCTGTCAATCTGCCTGTGTGGGCCATCACCAGATGTCTGGCTATGGCTAGTGTCTACAGTCACAGATGCCATAGATGCCACACTCGCCTGTTCAATGATACCACCCTCTGACTGCCCAATATCTGTCGCTGCTGGGGACTGGATATATGTGGGCTTACTGACAGTGTGCGGGGACATTGAGGGTGGAAGTGGGATGTCAACCAATGGGACAGAGTCAGCCCCCAACAACCCCATCTGTGCCTCACAATGGCCACCATCATCATCAAAGTCCAATGAGACACTGACATCAGGTTGTGAGGGGGACACACTCCAACCCCCATGGTCACCTGTTAGGGGAAGACAACATGACCACATTAACTCCTGCTTTATAATGTCTGCTGACACGCGCACACACACACACACACACACACACACACACACACACACACACGCACACACACGCACACACACGCACACACACACACACACACACACACACACACACACACACACACCACACACAAAAACATACATATAGGTGAGGTGCCACAAAGGCATTATACAGACAACACCTTCTGATGGATGCCATGTACAACATGCACTCAGACCACAACAGACACACTATGGACAGACCCTCAACAACATAGAGTGCAGCTACTTCCAGTTAATGTTGCTAGTACTATACACCTGTGAGATATGTGACAGTCAGAGTATGTGATGGACCTACAGCTAAAACATAGTGCACCTGTTTACACAATAGTATTGCACCCCTGTATTGCAGACTGGCTACACCTTTACAAAAATACAAATTAATATGTTACAGCTCCTGCAAATATGGTACTGTGATTACTGATTTGATTGCACTGCAGTGAACCCCACCACAAGTGAACATGCATGTATTGCAATATGGCTAAGTTTAACAGTAGTGTCCATGGCACACTGGCAGCCCTTAACATGCCTAGGTATAGATGACTCATAACAAGATAGTTCCACACTCACTGGCTACAGGATGATGGTCCCCAGCCACAACAGAGGTACCTATGGATTTGTGGGGAAGTGGTATTATCAGCAGACACACATGTGGCATTGGTACAGGATAATATGTGCATTTATCAACATGTAAAGTACAAACTGTGTAACTACCCAAATTGCTGCCATTCACAATATGTGTGCACGTGTGCATTACAAAACCCCACTGACAAATGCAGATTGACCTGACATATGGATACAGGTATGCAGAGGCTGCCACTATGAATGCTACAGTATTAATGTGATGACCACTGCAGGCTTGCCTGGACACTCCTCGGCTGTGTCACCCACCTCCACAAGATATGCTGTGATACTTTGTTGTGAGCTGGTGGCTGAACCCAGGTTTGTGAGGAAATCCTCTGTGGCTGAGAGTGGGGGTTGTGTAGCAGGCCCTTCCCCAGTGCCACCATGGTCCCTGGCCACAACTGAGGCATTTGGCCATGCATGATGTATTAAATCAGTAGCATGGGGGTGGACCTGTTCAAAGCTGCTGTCCTTGTGGCCTACAGCATTTACCGTTGCTACGAGGTCTGCCCACAGTGCAGTGCCTTCTTGCTGGTTATGGTGACACCTTGACAACAGCACCCAGTGATGGAGTCTCAGGGCATCAGCAATGGCAGCGGTCTCAGCTTCTGAGAAAGGTGGATTGCAATGTCTATATATCCCACCTGAAAGACATGAAGAGGGGAACACATCACACAACCACATACATTGCTCACCATTATGGACACACCCTGCACATCCACATTCTCCAGCACTATCAACTGCTAACTCCCACATCATACCCAGCCATATATCAACACAGTATGTATGTGGCTATTGGCAACATAGTGGCAATACAGCATGCATTTCCCTCCTGATCCTGACGTTTCATACTACTTGCTGCATGTGCTATGAGGTTTTCAAATGCATGTACCTGTTGCACTATTACTGCTTGTTCATAGCCTGTTTACATGGTATGCTGTGGTATCTGCCTCCTATTGTTGTAGTAAGCATCTGGGCTGTAGGTCCACCCCTCAGGTCTCCCTGGCTTTCCTCTCTCAGATTCTGGACTATATGGCTGGACAATGTCCTACAGTTTCTCCTGCCAGTGTGGTTGATGTAAGTGTTCTGGCACAGTGTAGCACCTGCCTCATGTATACGGATGGACAGCCATCTACAAACAAAACCAAGGAACACATTGTGTGAGGGATGCAATGACAGTAGGAACCTGCAGTCTATGCTGTCTCCCTGTCAAGGCCACATATCCGTCCCCAAACAGGTTGCCAATGCAATCAGTATTACACATGACCTATACAACACACACACACACACACACACACACACACACACACACACACACACACACACACACACACAGACACACACACACACATGCACACACACGCACATACATGCGCACACACACACACACACACACACACACACACACACACACACACACACACACACACACACACACACATAATACAGTGGTCATCACCATACACATCCACACACACACATAATACAGTGGTCATCACCATACACATCCACAAAGGAGACCTCCAAGACAAAGCCACATGTGAAAACCACAGCCTTACATGACACATACCACACATGGCCATACACCTGTGTCCCACAGTCACACAAGTGTCAGAACATATCAAACATGTTACACATAGGAGACTCCATTGTGAGACACACTGATGTGCCTCTCACTTGGCTGTATATGTGGATGGTCACAGTTACTTGTGTGTCAGGTTCATAGGTTCATAGGTTGATAAGTTCATACTAGGCTATCTGCCCTAGGGCATTTATAAGCCTAGCCAGAGTGTGTTTGGCTTTCACCACCCATTTTAAATTAATTTTGCTATGCCCTTTTTCGAGGTTAGTATACTGTGCCTCTGTCTAACAGTGACACAAAAGTGATACCCGGGGTAAACCTATGATCTCCCATCCACTCATCAAGATTCCTCTTGAAGAGAGTCAATGAGGGACTCTGCCTAACCTGGACTGGGATTTTATTCCAGAGTGAAGGGAGCCTCTGGGTTATGAATCTGTCCCTCCAGCATGTCCTATTTATTTCAGTGCTGAGGTTCAAGTCTCTCAAGCACGTAGCTCGATGGGATTTGGATTTGCTGAGGTGCAGCATGTCCATTAATTCCAGGTTGGACATGGCTTTATACGTTAGGCACAGATCACCTCTGAGCAGGCGGTATGCCACTGAGTAGAGCTGGAGTTTCTTTAACCGGGCAGCATATGGCATCTGTTTGAGCCCTTTGATCCTCGTGGTGAGGTACTTTTGGGGTCTTTCCAGTTGCTGCAGGTGTCTGGTAAGGTACATCCCGGAAGGGGCATTGTACTCAATTATGGGCCTGATGAGGGATGAGTTAAGAGGCACGATGACCTCTCCTGATCTAGATGTGAATCCCTTCATGATTAGGTGGGCTATATAAAACGTTTTTCTAACCACTTTGGCCATGTGGTTTTCAAATGAGAGATTGCTATCAACTTGGGTCCCCAGGTCCCTCATTACTTCATCCGTACTTAATGGATTACCACCTATGTGGTAATTTGTGGGCACTTTGTTTTTGCCAAAGGGGATGACTATACACTTTTTGGTGTTTAGCTTGAGGCCATGGCTCTGGCACCAGTTGTCTGTTTCTATGAGGCCCTTTTGTAGGATGCTTGTGTCGGATGGAGAGTCGATTATGGCGCCTAGTTTGCAGTCATCTGAGAACTTGGTCAGCCACAGTCCTTCCGTGTTGGCCTGTACCTCCGAGAAATATATACCCAACAAGAGAGGTCCCAGGACTGAGCCTTGTGGGATGCCACTTGTAACTGGTTTGGAGTCTGACATGGCTACAGAAATTCTAACCATGTGGGTTCTGTCCTTGAGCCAATTTGCAACACATCTAGTGACATAGGGGTTTATATTTAAGCTGGTGAGCTTATCTATAATGTCTGAGTGGGGTATTGTATCGAAGGCTTTTGCGAGGTCCAGGTAGGCTGTGTGGACCACCTTCCCCTCGTCAATGGCCTTGGTGACTGTTTCAAAGAAATCAACCAGGTTTAAGAGGCAGGATCTGCCCTTAACAAAGCTGAACTGGGTAGGATCAAGTGTCTGTAGGTCCCCAATATCTTTATTTATGAGGTCCATGATGATCCTTTCCATAGCTTTGCAGACCAAGCTAGTCAGGCTTATGGGGCAATAGTTTCCAGGATCCGTTGAGGCACCACCTTTGTGGTGAGGGACCACTGTTGCTGTACACCATCTTTGGGTACATATCCTGTAGTAAGGCTGATATTGAACAGTAGTTTTATGTTTGGGTTTAGCTCTTCTTGGAGTTCATGTAGGACGCAGCCCGGGACACCGTCTGGTCCCATTGATGCTGTGTTTTTTGCTTTGGAGAGGGCAGCTCTTACCTGAGCATCTGAGATGTCAGGGGGGCAGCATTCTGCTGGGATAGATATTTGCCCTTTGGTGGGAGTTTGCTGAACCTGTCAGCTAGGATGTTGGCAATGTCTGTGGGTTTGGTGTATTTTTTGTCATTTTGGACTAATTCTGAGCATATCTGGGAATTCCCACCCAGGTTCCTAACATAACTAAATAAAGCCTTGTGATTATCCTTAGTGTCCTGTGCAATTTTTCTGTCGAAGCTGGCCTTAGACGATTTTATGAATGCCCGTAGTTTTTTGCTAATACTGATCAGAGATGCCTTCCCTTTTTGGGATTTTGCTCTATCATGTAGTAGCTTCCTCCTTCTATTGTATAGTTTGTTTATGGCTGTGGTCCACCAGACAGGATGCCTGCCTTTGGAGGATTGGGTCTTGGTTTTATTTGGGATTGCATGATCCATGCATTCCTGAAGGTGTTCATAGAATGCGTTTATAAAGGATTCTGCAGTCTGGGCCATATTTTCCACAGGCCCGGGGGCATTGAAGGATTCCACCTCGGTTTTGAGGAGTGTGAAATTTGCTTTAGTGAAGTTTTTCACTGTGGTTTTCTGGGCAGGGGGTGGGGTCGGGATGTGAATACCCAGTGAGATTAGTTTATGGTCTGATCTTACCAGTGAGGGATACACTTCTGGTCTGGAGCATAGAGCCCCCACGTTGGTGATGATCATGTCCAGTATGTTTTCCCCTCTTGTGGGATTGGTAACAAGTTGTTCCATAGCATCTGAGTTTATAAATTCTAGGAACCTTTGGGCTAGGGTGTTGGAGCTAGAGTAATGCTCCCAGTCTATGTTTGGGTAGTTGAAGTCGCCCAATATAATGGTGTTTGGAGAGACCTTCATATTTTCCAGTGTTCTCAGGAAGGCCGAGTGGGGTTACTGGGTTTGGGAGGGTGGTCTGTAGCAGGCTATAAACTGGAAGGCAGTTTTACCCATTGTTAGTTGCACATGGATAGTCTCTGATGCTTCGTGCTGTGCCAGACAGGTGACAAACTCTGCCATATTGCATATGCACTGCTGTCACTCACCAACAGGTACTATCATGAGTCTGTCACAGTCCATGTTGTGGTGCCTGACCTGACATGTACGTCCCTGGACTATATGCAGTGAGACATGAGTGAGCACACTGATTATGTGTCCCAGGCAGGTATGTCCCTAGCCTTATGCAACATTCTGCTGTCACCCAGACTGAGGCTGGAATACAATTAGGAAATGATTGACCTGAACATGTGGCCTTTAACCTGTGACATTCCAGTACTTGTGAGTCTGGGAATGATATGGTCAACACACCAGGATGGTCTGCAAAAGATGGTCTCCATCTGTCTTCACTTGCCTCCATGCATCTGGCAATGGTTCTCACTACCCCCAGAGTGACTCCATTAGTAAAAGTGGTGAAGATATCACTGCCAACATACAACTCTCAGACCAGCACACGTTGAAGGCCATGCTGCTAAACGCTAGAGGTGTACATATGACTCTACCCTCATTGCAAGCATTCTTAACCCTGGGAAATGCAGACATCTGTGCAGTCACACAGACATGATTGAAAGCTTCAGAGAGCACCCCAGCCCTACCTGGCCAACCATTCTATCATACATCAGAACCCAAAGTGTATCCAGTAATGGCATGAGACATGGGGTTTCAGTATATGAGACAAATACACACCTCTATGCTGTACAGCCATTAAGATTCACAGGAGACACTGCAGGGACAGTTCACCATTGCCAGCACACCTATTCAACTCATAGCTAGCTACCAGCCAGCACATGTGACCAGGAAGCCCAATCTTCCTATATGGATCTCATCAACTGCATTACAATTCGGGTCTGTACCCTCATCCTGGGTCAGTTGAACAACCCAAACATACATTGGAAGACGTACTCATACCAGCACACAAATGGACAGAGATCCATCAACAGTGGAATTACAAACACCTCAGTGCAGCATGAGGTGAAGGTGTTTTGTAGTTGATATTACACTACATGGGTTACCACTGCAGCATCCCTACAGTGTCATCCTCCATAGCAAAGCAAGCATCAGGCGGTCATATTTGCAGTCACCATCTCCCACAATACCATTCTAGCTAGGGTCAGCCATACATATAACTCCAACATGGAGTACATCCTCCTGGGGGGTATACACAGCCTTACAGCCCCCAACCCCTCATTAAGGACTGGCACCAATATCCACATATACACACAAGCACTATATGTAAATTTGCATAGATGCATTGAGTCTGGTATACCTGACAGGACTACATCATCCTCTGCTAGAATATATACATCTGTCTGGAGGACATCTGCAATACATAATGTCCATAACAGTGATGAAACACCACTGTCTGAGAAAAAGTAGTGGCAGGTGCCCATACTGGAGCAATGTCTTCTTAGCATGAACATGCAAATGGGATCAATCCTGGAAACCTGCTCAACAGACACCAAACTTACATTGTTGGCATACACTACAGGCAATTATCTCCTTACTGCACATATGTCTGAAACATCACAGGAAGCACCTGCATCTGCTCACTTGTGGTGGTCAAAGACACCAGCTATACCAGTGCTGTAGGCATTGCATACTGGATACCTGACAGAGTCAGTGTAGTCTTCAGCCCCTGTCTTCCCCACCAGTACATCAGGATGTTCCTAGTACCTCCCCTTCTCCTATATGTAGGGAACAGGTCACCACTGCCATGTAAAAGTCATGGTATACATCTGCCTTGGGAGCCTACCACATTACAGGATGCATCCTACATGATCCCAACCATAACCTTGCAACACCATAAGGTACTCTATTCAAAGGAGGCCTGACTACTGCCTTTGTCCCAGCTGTTTGAAGGACAACCACTGTCACCCCTTTAGACTAACATGGGGTATACACCACCCAGTCACTTAATAGACCTAGCAGCCTAACTAGGCAGTTCTGCAAGGCCATAGCACAGTTTATACTGAACACCATTAACAAGGACATTGCTGACCAGCACACACTCCATCACGCACAGTTATGATTTGTCAAGGAAGGGTTAATGTCTGTTACACTACATTGATCTCTGTGACACAGTCACCAAAACCATTGGCATGGGCTGACTGAGAAAACTGCCTACCTTGACCTGGACAAAGTCTTTGACAGTACAACCCACCTGGCCATCATAGATATACACTCCCAAGTATGCATCACACCATATGTTACCATAGGGGTAGCACAATGGCACACTGATGTGACCCATCTATTCCAGATAGGGGAAGCCATCTCAAGCAGTTGACACATAACCTAGCAGTGTAACCTGTTGTTCTGTGTTTGGGCCTCTGTTATGTGTGACGTGCACATATGAGGTGCAGGTAACAGCCATTGGCCTATGGACGACCATGTCTGTAGATGAATGCATGCTGTGTGTCATCACCAGATTCCCTAGTGATGTGGACATCTGCCTAGGAAGGTGTCACACATATACATGACTGTTGCCAGACACATGACCTCAGGCCACATACCAGGAAATGCAGTGTCAACCCCTTTGGGGAGAGTGATGTCCCCACATATTATCACAGTACTAACAAACATTTTAGACAGGCAAGCAGTCATGAGGGAACTGTGGACACAGCTCTTTGGCAACATGACATTTCACCACAATATTGCTTCCGTTGTAGTCTAAACCTTCTACATGGCCCACCTCATACATAAGGGTATGTCACCAAGAGACATGGGGTCAGAACATCCATGTATTCCATCCAATAAGGCCCATTATTGTGTATAATTCCCTGTTCATCATTCACATCACACAGCACATGCAGCAGCTGGGGACATCATAGAGTTTCTCCACCAGGGAATACCAAGGTCTCAAATATCTACCATACACATATAGTCTATATGCCCAACCCCCCTACCTGGTTTCATAATACTCCTCAGAGGTGATCTCTGTGTGGCATACAAGGCAATCACAGACTCTACATTGCTGGGACTGCTGCACAAGTGCAACTCATGCTCCACTCTTTTAACACATACACATGCCCTCACCCCAGTGTGTGTGACATGAATTGGGCTTGTTGGCAGCTCAGATGTGTGTCCCACACACTCACCTTGCTGTGGAATGGTCACCCTGTCCACATCAGGCAGGGTAGCTATTTACACCTTTGCAGGCAGAACCTGGATAACCGGATGGTTAACTGCACATACACCCTTGGGATGCCACCTGTATCTCTGTTGGACTGGGGGATCAGGTACTGCCTTGCATACTCATGAGCTAATATGTGGCCTAGGCATATGGGAGCTCAGGGCTCAGAGCCTAGTAACCTCATATGGTACCAGGTATACCAGTTATGGCCTGAGTGCTTTGACAGACTGTTATGTGTCCACACCCATCACTGCCATCAACTGTGGTGTGTCCCCTATGGGCAACGTTACAGTACCATGTTATACAGCCTACATCCAACAAATAGGTGAGTGGTACTACAAGTGCATGTAGATATTCCAGCAATATCTGTGCTACACAGTAACTGCAAGCAGTGCAAATGTGGTGTAGGGTGTCCTCCTCATAGGTGTCTCAGATGTTTGTGGAATGTGTACATGTGCCTGATATATGTAGACCCCTTGGCAGACAAATGTGGATTTCTGGAAACCAGTTGGGCAATACAGGATGGTTGTTCCCAGAGTGTGGGGAGTGTGTCTGCGGCATGCCAGACCCCTCAGAACACAGTAATGGTACAATAATATCAGGTGCTGTATTCATTCCTTTACACTGTATGCTCAATATATACACACTGCTGCTGAGGCAGAGCCAGTGTCCCCCATTACTACTGCCTATAACCTGCTGTCCTGCTGCAGGGTTCACCAGGTATGCTAGTCATAGGTGTCAGAGAAAGACATACAGGTGTGGAGTACACAGTGACGTAGCCAAAGTACATCAGAAACTGTCTGCGACACCTGGACAATCTTTGAACTAAGCCTTTATGACATTCACGCACTGAGAGGGACTCACTGACAGTACATGATTTGATATGCCAGCTGTATCCACCAATACTTACTGTCACATTTGTACAACAGAAAATCCAGTAGCATTCATATGTGAGTTGACCATTGCTGGGGTGACTTAGGGACCAGAGCTGTGATCTGTTACTGCAGACAAAGCCAAAAGGGAAGACCATAGGTGATAGACAGCAGACTAAGAGCAACATGTCATTCCAAGATATTTGTTGAGACCTACTGTTGAAATTCTTATTTCCCATGACTGCATTCCCCTATCTGCATTCCATTACATACTTAAATCTATGACATACCTGGTATAGTGCTGTACTCCTTTGTGAGAAGAAATTTGGTGGTACTTTTAGTAGGAAATCACAGTCTGTCTTCATGAAGAAAGTCTCAGACCTGTTTACCACATGCAGCAGCTTGCCTTTTGTAGGTAGTGCACATGAACAGCTGAATTCCTGTGCACCAGTCTGTGACTCACACTTGCTAATAGCATCCAGAACAGATGGGTTGCCTTTCATTAGCTAATGGCATGGCAACACAGTTCTATAATTAAGACCTTCATGTAGGCCTTGCCCTTTTTCCTGGCTGGTGAAGAGGACATTATTGAGGTGTGGGAGCTACAGCATCGCAGAGGGTAGGTAGAAATACTGTCCATCTTTTGGATTGATGTGTTATGTCCAGAGTTTTGCATGTTATGTCAGTCCATTGTTAACAGACTTTCAAAGTCTATAGCAGTGTCCTGTTTAACAATATGTGTTGGTGTCACTAAGGAGACAGGCAGATGTTAGTGTCATACATCCTTTTTATCTGAATGTGCATGCTGCTGCAGTTGATGCTGGCCTTCCAGCTGTGTTAGTTTGTAGGGGGAAACTGTGTCACATGTTCCTTTCACCTGAGCATCTCCCCCAACCCTTTATGTATGGGCATTGTGTGGATGCCCTGTTCTAGCTGTTTGGGAGGTGTGGTAGATTTGTAGCAGGTAGCTGAACATACTGCTGCATGTGTAGCAGGCCCCCAGCTGCTGCATTCTGGCCAGGAGTCTTACTAGGGATTGTGAAGACATTGGGAGACATCAAGCTGTTAATGTCAGTGAGGGAGCAGTGTCAGCTCTTGTGTCACAGCATGGCCAGGGCGAGGGTACCCATAACAGTCCAGGTGAAGCATATGTCTCTGGTACATATGTTAAGCAATAGTGCCATTCAGAGAATGGTAGGTGACATTTAGGACACATATTAATATTTATGACATGTGTCCCACCCTCCAGGCCTTTAATGTGCTACTGTGGGTGGCAGTGACTGTAGTAGCAACAACCAGTTTTGCTGGATGTTGCAGGGCTCAGTTATTCCTATGTTATATTGACATGCATGTAGGTGTCATGCAACAGACTGGACTGTGGGCCAGAACTGTGGGTGTCCAGATGTGACACATCCTAGGAATGCAACAGATACAGCTACTGAGTCATTAATATGGCAGGAGTATTTGAAAGACATATGTGCATGCATAGAGAGTCTTACGTAGGAGTGGCATGGACATGTGGGTTCAGATGGGTATGACATGTGACACTGACCTGTATGTCACGATTTTGTAACATCAATGTGCACGGACTTCCCAGTACTTCAGCACACATAATAGGTTTTATGACACCCTGCCATAAGTAGGGACACAACTGTGGACATTCTGCAACAGTCTGTGCAGTTGTCAGCTCTACCTGATATCATAGGCCTCCAGTACATCCCTCAACATTTATTTGGCTGTGTACTGTCAGTGACAGCATCACAGGCCCAAGTATGCTGTCATTTACTCCCATTATATGTAGGAGTAATATGTCACTAGCAATCAGGATATGTTTGTAAAAACAGAAACACTTTCTCAGACCTGACTGGTATAGTGGGCTAATGCACTATACTGTAGTTGGTAAAGTCCTGGGTTCAAAACTTGGCAGGGGTGTAAATTTTTGTTGATGTGACATCACTGTAATGCATGATATATTTCTAGAAACAGATGCAGCTTGCTAAAGCGAAGATGGCCTTGTAGACTAATGAATGCACTGTATTGTAGTTGATAAGGTACTGGGTGCAGTACTTGGCAGAGGTGCACATTTTTGTTTATGTGATTTCACTGTAATACATGATGTATTTGTAGAAGCAGAGACTTTTTGCTAGAGCTGAGTTGGCCTAGTGGGGTACTATACTATACTATAATTCACAGGATCCTGGATTTGAGACTTAGTAGGGGTGACCCTTTTATTGATATGGATAACAGTGTCAAAATCAAATGAGGTGATTAAAGCAGTTTTCAGCAGGTTTGCGTGCTGTGCTGTGATGCCAAGCAGCACTTAGTCCTGCTTAAACCTGCCCTATTTCCAAAATAAGAGAGGAAAAAGGGGGTAATAGGATAGTGGTGAAATGGGGGCAAGCAGAGGGGAAAAACAATATGAAAGGCATGTAGGGATGTTTAGGACGGGTGTAGGAAAGGACCATAGCTCTCCATTTCTTGGACAGCAACAGCTGTGCATGATGTGGACAATTTGTAATTTGGAGCCTCACACCCCACACGGAGGGGTGTGGGCTACATAACTTTGTTGATTAATTGATGGGATGATTGATAGATGGCAGTGTACATGAGGGAAAAATGGAGATCTATGTATGCAGGGATTTTTTTTTTTTTTTTTGATACAGATGCCCAGTTTTTTTAAGGGGAGAGTGGGATGTTGGGGAAGGATTGTAGGTATATTTTGGGAGGTAAGTTGGGTAGGAGAAATTGCTTTTGCAGACAGACAAGACAGTGGACAGGGGTGGTGTATGACACATGAGGGGGTAAACACCTTGGATACAGAGGGTGGTTGGGAATCGGAGGACCAAGTGGCCCCAGATGCCAACAGTGGGACTGAGATCCCCACCCATGAGAAGTCACCACTGCCCCTTCATAGCCCGGAAGTTGGTTGTGCTGGGGGCCGAGCATCAGGGCCAGCCTGCCCCTTCAGGTGCACCAGTCTGTTTTTGATCTGGTGCAGTAAGTCATCCAAATCATGCTGGATGACCCTGTGCACCAGCCCTGGAAACTGATGTCGGGTGACGGGTTACCTTCCGCGGCCGGGGGGTGGGGTGGGCCCCATCCCCTGAGGTGGCTTCACCCATAAGTGGTGCAGGGCCAGTGGTGTGGCCAGCTCCAGGTTGAGTCCTAGATGTGTTGCGACCCGGTGCCACAGCCAGATGAGGTGGGATAGGCGGATCCACTGGAACCGGCCTACCCAATCATGCTATGGTGTTTAGGTTTGTCAAAGTGTATTGGTTAGTCATGAACAGAACATTTCAATGTTAGTTATAACAGCATGCATGGGTGATCTGAGTAACCCATAACAATTACATTGCAAAGCATACAGAACACAGGCATAAATCGAATAACAGTCAGTATTGTAACAGCATGCGAGTAACAGTTACAGCAAAAGGCCAACAACATTGGTATTTCAACAAGGTATGTTAGTATGCAACCAATGTAATATATAAACAAAATAATACAATGCAAGGCCCAGCATTAGGTTAGGCCAACGACATATATGGAAATATGACATATGGGCGGGTAAACACCTTGGATAGGGAGGGTGGTTGGGAATCGGAGGACCAAGTGGCCCCAGATACCAACAGTGGGACTGAGATGAAATGAAAACATACCCGTAGTATAACAATAATAATATGAGATGCAGTTAAGGGGTGGGGGGGGGGAGAAAGAGAGAGGCATTCCATTACCAACTGTATAGGCTATGATTTTCATAACTGTACTGCTCTATATTCTACAGGTCTACCCTTACTTTGTCTGAAAGTGCTCTAGAGCTTCTGTAGCACATGCATACCTCTCAAGGTATCCACATGGAACAGTATGGGCTAAGCTGTAACACCCATGGGTACAAAACTACAGGGGACTATTACATGTCAGGGGAACATATATGACTACCAAGGGGTACTGTGCACTGATGTTGTGTGAGTATGCTACTGCCATACTTCAACTGGGTTTATATCTGTGTCCAAGGTTTTTGGTAACAGTGATCACTATCAGTGACAACATGACACTTGAGAGATATGTATCATTCTCACTACAGAGAGTTTACACTTACCTTGCTATCACTGGCAGGCATGGGGTGACATTATCAGCAGATATTCAGAGACATACCAGGCATACCAATAAACAGTTTTATTTGTCTTATTAAGTTGGAATACTACTGTATGTCTGGATATTGTATTTAATTCTTATTACCTTGCTGAGCAAAGCTGTTTACGCGCTAGTACATCTGGACACAGACATTAGTATACCCTTTAAACAGCTAATGCAAACATTTATTTACATGTGAGTCCTGCGGGGAGAATATCTGTCAACAATACATAGCTGTTTCTATAAATAGTCAGTATTACTTCTCTGTTACTATAAATAATTCTTAGTACCTGTGCCTGGATTCAAACGTCGGTCTCTGTGTGTCAAAATGATGAAGACATATACTGCTTATCACACTGAGCTAATGGGCCACTGCTGCATTTTGATTGACTGATATATGCCTAAAGCTCACTTGTTGACAAAGTCTGGCCTGGTAATATAGGTTGAGAGTCACACAAGACTGCAGACAGTTGAACATACATACATGAGATTCATGCATGACAGAGACAGTAGGTGAAATATGTATTTATACTTGGAATGCAGGTGTACACATTTAATCTCTAGTGGATGAGAATATGTGTGATCTGTTCTGACTATATCGGGGTGCTACGTTGACAACTTGACCCATATACAGTGGCAGATAGCACATTTGCACTCTAGAGCTATAACAGTTTCATACTTGCCTGCATCAGTGTACCTACATTCAGTAATGCATATAGCTGAAATGCAAAGGTTAACGCCTCTGGGCGTTTTTTTCTGGCTATACTACTCAGACAAGCTCCTCGTGGTCCTGCAGAGTGGTCCTAGCTACAGAGAACTCAGAAAAGCGACTACTTTCTGGATTTAAGTATCTTTGCTGTTTTTTTACTTGAAATACCTTCTCTAGCTTACCCTAAACAAGCTTAAACTGTTTTTTAGCTGTTTGCTGCATTATTTAATATCTGCACTTAAAGTTACATTTTAGTCAAATTTGATCGAAAGTTTGTTTGTTTGTTTGTTTGTTTAATTTAACTGTTGAGGCTGCCCACTAAAGTGTGCTAGCCTGTGTAACTGATTTATTACTGTTTCTGCATTTTCTGTGTGTTTCTATCTAAAAACAAAAAAAACAAAAAAATATTCCTTGTTTTCCCGCCTCTCCTCGACTAGTTTAGACCAGTTTACAGGCTCTGCTGTATTCTGGGCTGTGGTGTAGTTCCTGTGTTGTCCATTACCTTACTTGGATAGAAGGAAGTTTCTTTGCTCACCAGTGGGAGTGGGGAGCCTTGAGCAGCCTACCTGTCCCTGTAGGAAGTGACCTCAGCACAAGAGCTGTAGTAATCGGTTGTTTTGGACCATTTCTAGCTCTTTTGAAGTTCCCTGTTTAAAATTCGCATTTGCACGGCTTTGCGCAGTTGTGCGCATAAGCTAGGTTAAACTTCTTCTGGCTCCGCCAAGTGTGCTCTTCAAATTTTCCCTTAAAGAAGCTCTACTCTTAGTATAATCAGACTACTCGCTATATTATAAGCCTAGCACTTGTTCTCAAAACTTCTCTACTAAGTAAGCACTCTCATACTAAGTAAGCACTACATCCACCTACCACCCCTGTGAATATCCACTTCCCTTAAAGGCACAGCACTCCCTTATACTGTTCTAGCATGTCGAGTGGTAGATTACTGGTGTCCTCTCCAGTTCAGCTGGTTAATCTGGGTATCTTGAGACAATGTTACAATTGTCTCACGTACACAGACAATCCTCTCCTCCTCCCAACAAACACAAATACATGTGAGAGATGCAACTATATAGCCAAACTGGAGGCTGAACTCTCTCAACTCAGGGCTGGCATGACCAGACAGGAGGAGATGGTAACCACACACACAACAACCCAGTCCCACATAGATCTACCACAACTGCAAACCAAACACATAAAAACACAAAGACATACTCAGAGGCTCTAATAAAAAACTTACCAAAACAACAGAGGCTCCCAAAGCAGACATCCAAAAATCCACCACCTAAAAACAAAACACATGCAACACATACTTCAATAAATCAGTGTGGCAATCAATCACAGCCCTTAAGGTCAAACACCATGCCTGATACACTAGTAATAGGTGACTCTATAGTCAGACACACTGATGTCCCGCTTACCAGGCTGAACAAGGAGAGGGTGACTGTGTATTGTCTATCGGGAACTAGGATCCGCCACATAACACACGCACTCAGGTCACTCCAAAGCAAGTACAAATATGACTCCCTCATTGTCCATGCTGGCGTGAATGACCTGAGACGTACCTCCCTGGACTACATGAAAAGAGACATAGAGGAGCTCTCTGATTATGTAGCCGAGGCTGGTATAACCCTGACCCTGAGCAGCATCTTGCCCTCACCAAGAATGATGCCACAATACAAAGACAAGATGATCAGCTTTAATAATTGGCTCAAGTACTGGTGTCATTCTAAGGGGATCCAATGTCTGTCTGCCTGGGATGACATGTTGGACAAGCCACGCTGCTTCACAAGGGACGGCTTGCACCTGTCACCACTGGGCTTCCGGATATTGGCTAAGGCTCTTGCCACCCCCATAGTGCCTTTTTTAGGCAAGGTTCAAAAGACAAACCCACCTCCTTAGAAAACAAAAATGGAAAAAAACTAAGGGTAATGCTGCTCAACGCCAGAAGTCTAAATCTCAAGATGCAGGCACTCGATGCCCTCCTCAATATGGAGAACATCGACGTCTGTGCAGTAACTGAAACCTGGTTCAAGGCTCCTGAGAGCACCCCAGCGCTACCAGGCTATACCTCGTATCATGCTTTTTGGCCCCAAAACCCAGGCCGAACCGCAAAGGGAGGGGGGGATTGTCCATATTCATCAAGGACACCCACACCTCCAGGTTAGTAGCAACACATGAAGCATCGGAGACCATACAGGTGCAACTAACCATAGGCAAAACTGCTATACAACTGGTAGCATGTTACAGGCCACCCTCCCAATCTCAGGAACCCCACTTAGCCTTCTTGAAGACATTGGAGGATATGAATGTATCACAAAATACCATCATACTGGGAGACTTCAACTACCCTAACATAGATTGGGTACATTATTCTAGCCCTAACACCCTAGCCCAAAGGTTCCTGGAATTCATAAATTCAAATGCACTGGAACAACTAGTCACCTCTCCTACTAGGGGAGATAATATACTAGACCTGATCATCATAAACATGGGGACAAAATGCTCCACACCAGAGGTATACCCCTCACTAGTGAGATCTGACCACAAACTAATCACCCTGGATATACATATCCCACCTCCACCCCCAGCACAAAAGACCACAGTAAAAAACTTCTCAAAAGCAGACTTCACTCTTCTTAAGACTGAGATGGTATCCTTTAAGCCCACTGGGCCAGTGGATACCACATCCCACAATGCTGAATCCTTCACAAATGCTTTCTATGGACATCTCCAAGAATGCATGGATCATGCAATCCCAAATAAATCCAAGTCCCTCTCCATTAAAGGCAAGCGTCCTGTCTGGTGGACCTCAGCCATTAACAAATTGCATAACAAAAGAAGGAAGCTACTGCACGACAGAGCAAAATCCATAAAGGGAAGACATCTCTGATCAACACTAGCAGAAAACTACGTTCTCTCATAAAAACATCCAAGGCCAACTTTGAGAGAAAAATCGCTAAGGACACTAAAGATAACTACAAAGCCTTCTTCAGCTATGTTAGAAACCTGGGCGGAAACACTCAGATAGGCTCAGAGTTAGTTCACAACAACAAAAAATACACTGAACCCACAGATATTGCCAACATTCTAGCTGACAGGTTCAGTGCAAATTTCTCCCCTCCCTCACCCCCAAAAGAAGAAATACTTATCCCAACTGAATGTAATCTCCCTGTCATCTCAGATGTCCAGGTGAGAGCCGCCCTCAGCAAAGCTAAAAACACAGCATCAATGGGACCTGATGGTATCCCGGGTTGCGTGCTACGTGAACTCTAAGAGGAGCTAAACCCGCACATAAAAATGCTATTTAACCTTACCCTTACTTCAGGATATGTACCTGAATACTGGCGTACAGCAACAGTGGTCCCACTCCACAAAGGGGGTACCTCTACAGACCCTGGGAACTACCGCCCCATAAGCTTAACCAGCCTGGTCTGCAAAGCTATGGAAAGAATCATTATGGAACTCATAAACAGAGACATTGGGGACCTACAGACACTTGACCCCACCCAGTTCGGCTTTGTAAAGGGCAGATCCTGCCTTTTGAACCTGGTTGACTTTTTCGAAACACTCACTAGAGCCATTGATGAGGGCAAAGCAGTCCATACAGCCTACCTGGACTTGGCTAAGGCCTTCGACACAATACCCCACTCAGGCATCATAGATAAGCTCAACAGCTTAAATGTAAACCCTTATGTCACTAGATGGGTTGCAAACTGGCTAAAGGACAGAACCCATAAAGTTAAAATTGCTGGAGCAATGTCAGACTCAAAGCCAGTCACAAGTGGTGTCCCACAGGGATCTGTCCTGGGACCCCTCTTGTTCGGCATTTATTTCTCAGATGTTAAAGCAAACATGGGAGGGTTGTGGCTGACAAAGTTCGCAGATGACTGCAAAGTAGGCGCCATAGTCGACACACCAGCGGACACATACATCCTACAAAAAGGCCTCACAGAAACGGACAACTGGTGCCGGAGTCATGGCCTTAAACTAAATGCCAAAAAATGTATAGTCATCCCCTTTGGGAAAAAAAAAAGTACCCACAAATTATCACATAGACAGCAACCCACTGAGTACGGAAAAAGTAATCAGAGACCTAGGGACCCAAGTCAACAGCGACCTCTCATTTGACACCCACGTTGCCAAAGTGGATAGAAAGACATTCTACCTTGCACACCTTATCATGAAGGGATTCACATCCAGATCCAAGGATGTTATTGTACCCCTATACTCCTGCCTCATCAGACCCTGATTGAGTACAATGCCCCATTTAGTATGTACCTCACCTGGCATTTGCAACAGCTGGAGAGACCACAAAAGTACCTCACCAAGAGGATCAAGGGTCTCCAACATATGTCTTATTCTGCCAGACTAAAGAAACTCCAGCTCTATTCAGTAGCATATCGCCTGCTCAGAGGTGATCTCTGCCTGAAGTACAAGGCCATGTCCAATCAGGAACTGATGGACATGCTCCACCTCAAAAAATCCAAATCCATCAGAACCACGAAAGCTAAAGACTTAAACCCCAGCACAAGTATAAATAGGACATGCTGGAGGGATAGATTCATAACCCAGAGGCTTCCCATGCTCTGGAACAAGATCCCAGTTCATGTTAGGCAGAGCCCCTCACTGACTCTCTTCAAGAGAAATCTTGATGAGTGGATGGGAGATCGTAAGTTTACCTCAGGGGTCACATCTGTGTCACTACTAGACAGGGACACAGTAAACTAATTCTATTATATAAGGGGACCTTCACTGTGTCACTACTAGACAGAGGCACAGTATTCTAAATCTATTCTGTGCATTTTTGTACCATTTCATGGGGTGGTGAAAGCCACATCACTATGGCTAGGCTTACAAATGCCCCAGGGCAGATAGCCTAGTACTAAACTATGAAACTATGAAACTATGAAACAAGACAATCCTGGGACAAATGCACTATAATACATTAGGCAGTACTACTCTAGGTTCAGATCTTAGTGCAGAACAAATTTCATAATGGATTATGTCTTGTAGTACAGCTCCACATCTGCACTTTAGCAAGACAGTTCTTTATTGGCCAACCTTTAATCACTTCATGGTATTATACTCATGATTACATAACAGCACCTGTAATATTACATGGTATTATACTCATGCTTACGTAACAGCACCTGTAATATTACATGGTGTTATACTCATGCTTATGTAACAGCACCTGTAATATTACATGGTGTTATACTCATGCTTATGTAACAGCACCTGTACTATTACATGGCATTATACTCATGCTTTCATAACAGCACCTGTAATATTACATGGTATTATACTCATGCTTATGTAACAGCACCTGTAATATTACATGGTATTATACTCATGTTTTCATAACAGCACCTGTAATATTACATGGTGTTATACTCATGCTTATATAACAGCACTTGTAGTATTACATGGTATTATACTCATGCTTATGTAACAGCACCTGTAATATTACATGGTGTTATACTCATGCTTATGTAACAGCACCTGTAATATTACATGGTGTTCTACTCATGCTTACGTAACAGCACCTGTAATATTACATGGTGTTATACTCATGCTTATGTAGCAGCCCCTGTAATATTACATGGTATTATACTCACGCTTACGTAACAGCACCTGTAATATTACATGGTATTATACTCATGCTTACGTAACAGCACCTGTAATATTACATGGTATTATACTCATGCTTACGTAACAGCACCTGTAATATTACATGATATTATACTCATGCTTATATAACAGCATCTGTAATATTACATGGTGTTATACTCATGCTTATGTAACAGCACCTGTAGTATTACATGGTATTATACTCATGCTTATGTTGACAGTACCTGTAATATTACATGGTATTATACTCATGCTTATGTTAACAGTACCTGTAATATTACATGGTATTATACTCATGCTTATGTAACAGCACCTTTAGTATTGCATGGTATTATACTCATGCTTACGTAACAACACCTGTAATATTACATGGTATTATACTCATGCTTATGTTAACAGTACCTGTAATATTACACAGTATTATACTCATGCTTATGTAACAGCACCTTTAGTATTACATGGTATTATACTCATGCTTACGTAACAACACCTGTAATATTACATGGTATTATACTCATGCTTATGTAACAGCACCTATAATATTACATTTCTTGAACAACAGCTCAGACTACACACAACATTTTGCAGAAAACAACTTTATTGAGGGCGACATGACAAAGTGATAGCAATTAAAATAATGCAGAAATTGAAAGACAAATGTTATTGCACAGTCTATGCACTACTAACAGTTTATTCATTCACAGTTCTGACTTCAATTGCACTCCATTTGCTGTACATTAATAATTCAGTTAATTTATTCCTACACATTTGCATGCTGGTGTACTTTATTAGCAGAACATGTATTATTAATACAGTATACTCATGGTAGTCCTAAACATTTTATTACTGCAGTATCAACTTTCTTTCCTTAACATTACCATGTTTCCTGATTTCATCTATATTGAACTGTACCTGGCAATACTCATGTATATCCTCCATGGTCTATGAACACATTCACTGCAGTACACTCAAAACAGAATATACCTATGGACAGTTACTACTGCACTCTTTCTTCATTAGATTGCTAAATATTGCAAGATATATCTGCACTTACCACACTCTCAGTGCAACCTCACCAGGTGCCCTGCATGGGCCTCCAAGTTGCAAGCTCTAACCTCTGCAGCTGTGGGGAGAGAAACACACCATTATGTGTACCGGTCTGTCAGATATTCATACTATAAACTGGTAAAACAATGGTGAGACTATTTACAAACTTGTGGGGCATTTTTGTCCTGAGTGTCTTGGGTCCACTGGGCCAAGAGCTCAACCTTCCTTCACTTCAAGTCATCATGATGATGACGCACCTGCTCACCAGTATGGGAGATTCCAGTTGCAGTGCTGAGGTCATGTGCCAGATGGTCCCAGGCCTCAGATTTGTATTCAGAGCCTTGGTACTGGCCCTATAGCATTCTGTCACCATGGTCTTTGACAAGGAGCACAACCATGACCCTGGACTCCAAAATGCCCCAGCACTGCCCCCAGAAGTGTGTTCCCTCTCCAGCTCCAGCCATAACTCCTGCAGTGATCAAACTCCAACAGGTTCTGGCTGTATTCCCACCTATTAAGTTTAAATAAGGGTCTTTTCCTGCACTTTGCCACCATTGGTCCATTTTTGAAAATGCTAAGTACTGCTTAGCACCATGCAAACCTAGTGAGCTGAGCTGAGAAGCGATTAAATGGAGACTGCTTAGCAGTGCTCAAACCAGCATTGCTCAATACTGCTAATACAGGTCTTGTTTAAGCATTACTTAGCATGGCTTAGCAATGCTAGGCAGGGCTTAGCTATGGGCAAATTTCATTTATTTAATACATAGAAAAGTATTGTAGATAATTGTTCATTAATGATATTTCATTCTTAGGTGCACCTATTTTACTTTATATCTCCTAAACATATGCATTTCACTACATTATTTGTTATTGTAACTTTAACATATTGGACGCTTGTATGTAGCTGGGGATTTTATACTCAGATCCTCACTGTAAATGGGCTTCTGGCCAAGCTGGACTAATCCAGTTAACACATTTCAATGTATACATAACAAAAAATAATATTTACAACATTGCCCTATCGTATGTAAAAAGCTGAATAGTCAGGAACTGACCCCTGCATCACATGAGCCCATCACTCTAACCATTCTGACAGCGAAGATCTGCTGATAAACTGCTTTATATACCTCTTATTTATGTTTAAGCACTGCTGAGCACTGCACAGTACAAAACCTTTTGGCTATGCTTAAACTTGACCATTTTTTATAAAAAAAAAAAGCAAAATAAAAATAGGGACAATACATTTTCACATTTATTTCACTGCCATACAGCACTCTGAAAGCACAGGAGGTGTGTTATGGACACTGTAACACACCCCCTCTGTGACATTACTACACAAAAAATAAATAAGTGTCCGAGGACACTTTAATCTTTTAAGGGCATGCAGCACTTTGACAGTGCAGCGGGTGTGTTACTGACACTGTAACACACCCCCATGTGTGAAATACCTGAAAATATTATAAATAAATGTCCAAGAGCACTTTACTTTAATCTTTTAAGTGCTGTAAAGCACTTTGACAGTGCAGGGGGTGTGTTATGGATACTGTAACACCCCCCCATGTGAGATAAATTAATATAATTATAAATAAGTGTCTGAAGGCACTTTACTTTAATATTTTCATGCCTTACAGCACTTTGAGCACTCTAACACACCCCTAGCACTGATTCAGTAACACATCTTTCTCTCAGTAGTGCACCTTCATGAATATGCAAGGCGCACTGCCAAGAGGAAGCTGCAGACATGGCCATGATACACTCTGTGTAGGGCTTACACTATTCCTACATGGAGTTTATTAAATCCGGGGGGTTGCTTTTGCACATTTATCAAGACCAGATAGCATTCTTACATCATCAAGTTGTGCTTTTAACTCTGATGACCTATATAGTTTTAAGTCATCCACAAAAAATAGATGAGAAGTCTAGAAGTCTTTAAACAATGTTGTTTTCTGACAGCCAAATTGCAGCCATGGTCTAACTTATTAAGTAAACTGCTTAATAGGTTAAGGGCAAGAGAAAAGGACAGCAGTGACAAAGAGTCACCCTAAAGTATATCCCATTGAATTTTTATCCCTGGGATAAAAAATCACAATTTGTCATAACTTAATTGCAAAGTGGTTGGTACTGTTTCACGGTCACTGTCACTGTAATATAATGATTAATGTAGGGCATATCTTATACATCTGTAAGCACTCTTTTATCCATGATTGTGGGATGCTGTCGAATGCTTTTTTGTAGTCTGTCTATGCCATACTGAAATTCTTCCCCTTTTATAATTCTCTATTCTATCTTTATTTAGTAACAGATGATCCTTTGTTCCTTATGACTTTATTTTATTATCCTTTTGTTTTATTGCCATAACTGATTTTATTTCTAAATGACTATAAACTTAGCATCAATTCCAGTATATAGTTTGCAAATTGTTTAAAGGCAAGTTGGTCTATAGTTTTTAGAATGGCTTGCAGGTTCACTCTTAAGCTAGAGTTTCAGTTTTCTTATTGTTAAACAGGCTTATGTCCATTCATTATGTGCAAATAAGTGATTCTTAATCATGTATAAAATATTTGTGTAAAGATATTAATACCTTTATCCAAAAGTTAGGTACTTATTCTGGGCTTGACATTTTAAAATTAGGGGCTTTTCTTAATTTTGTTACATTTTTTTCTGGTTGTTATTTCCTCTCATTTCATATCATCTAAATTAGAACTCCTTATTGTTTCTTTTAATTTTTGTATCCATTCACATCTTTATTATGTTCCACAGGATCTTCATAAATAGTTTTCCAAAATATCTGTATTTCCTCTTTTTTAGTGGTGTCTATATTCATTTTGTTTCTTTCTCAGTTCTCTATAAAACATTATTGGGTCATCAGTGGATTGCTTATTTTGTACTTATCCTTTATATTTATCTGCCTGTCTTCTAAGTGTTGCTTGCCTGTGCTGATATATTTAGTTTATTATTTTCAATAGTGTATGTTACATCCTGGTCTGTTTTGATATTGCATGTTGCTTTACGATTTCTATTTTTATAACTATTTTTGACAATCTGTTCTCTCTTTTATATTCTTCTAATAGAGATATTTCTTGTCTTAATTGCCTTATAGTTTTCTCTACTTAGTGTTTCTATGGTAGCATTTTATTTCTCCCCATCCTTTTCTTTACTGCTCTATGTTTTTGTGATAAGACTTTATCCATTATTAATTTAGCCGCACAGTAATAGATCCTATTTATTACTGTTATATCATAAGAATTCCTCATAATAGTCCTATTATATTCATCTGTTTTAAAAAAACATTTTTGGTCTTATTTACTTTCTGTAATCTATTTCTTTCATTGATCTTAATATGTCTACCCATATCTATTAAATCAAGAAGCTTAGATCATTTCATTGCTCTCCATTTCCTGATGGTATTCCACAGAAAGTTCCAGAACATCTTCTTGTCATATATTCTCTTCAGATGCACCCTGCTTCATCTGCTGCCCCTTCATGTTGGATGTCATTGACTCATTACCCACAACATTGTCTGCAATGTTGTCACTGCTTTCTGCTCCTTCCTTTGCTATGCAACTAAAACTGAATGTTGTACTGGTTTTCTACAGAAGGACCCAGGGAATCCCCATGTGGCAAGTGATTAGGGACTCTTTATTCCATCATACTGTGATATTGCCTGTGTTGGATTTTTTACACTAAATCCTTCACTTTTCAGATAATCCATAACTTCAGTTTCTACTGGTTTAAATTCTTCCTTACTAATCTTCTTTTCTACTTCCCCCTTTGTTTTCTCATTTTTTGTATTATGAAAACTTCCATATCCAAGAGCCTTTGCCTATATTTCTATTCAAATATCTTTGGACATGATTTTTTTGTACGATTAGTTTGGTTTTCTTTTTTGCATACATCTTGCTCAGTACCAGATTTATTTTTCTTCCCCTTACCCATGTTTCTTTTTTTATACTTTTCAAAATCTCTAGGTTTTATTCTTTATGTTTTGGCACTTTTGCTGTCCCTTCTTTTCCCAGTCAGTCCAAAGTTTCTTCTTCTCTGTAATGCTTTTCATTAATCTGTTGTATTAATGAACACAAATGCTTATTTGTAGCTTTTGACAGTTTTTTCGTGCAAGTATTTTTTGTTCCTTTAATTTCTCTGTTAATCTTTCTTCAGTTTTTATGGAAAATTGTAACAACATTATAACACATTTTATTCCATTGTAACACATAGTATTCATCTGTCTTGGAAGTATTACATCATAATCTAAATATTTAAATCAAAATAAGAATCCTGTATTAAATAATCCATATACACCAAGTTTCTGTTTTAAGTATAGACCCTATGCTGTTTATGTCTTTGTTGATCAAAGGAATAAAATATATCATGTCATCTTTATTTGATAGAGATCAGACAGGTTTTACTATACATTGGCACAAGGTAGTATTAAAAAATAATATCATTAGTTGATCACACATACTTCCAAAATGAAGAATGAATTCTGGCTAGTTTACATATATGGATGACGTTTCACTCATAAGACCAGACATAGTAATGGTGTTTGAATTTTTGCTATGCCTATCAGCAGTATGCAGTTCAGCTGACCAGTCAGGATAAAGCAATATTTTGTCTCTACATTTCTCATATGTGGCTTATTGTAATTAGTTGCTGCATCATGGAACAATGTTTTATAGGTTCATAGGTGAGTGCTAGGCTAGCTGCCCTTCTGGGCCATTTTAATCCTAACCAGTTTCCATTTTTGTACTCAAAATATCCTATTCCATTTGGTTATAGACTGGTCTTCCCCATCCCATGGTTGATAATTATATAATACCCTTAATGAGAATAACTGGGATCATACCATTAATAATTTGAGGTGACTCATGTATGGGATAAAGCATTTAGGAGATGCACCTTTCCATTAGTAATACAGGGGGAAGCTCTGGGATAAATGTTATGTTTCCCATCCATAGATCTAAGATGTGCTTGGCTATGAACAGGGATGAACTTTGTTTTATGTGGATGGGGAGTCTGTTCCATAGTACTGGCATCCTCTGTGAGATACACCTGTCCCTCCAAAACATTTTGTTGGTGTTGCAGAAGATATTTAGATCCCTAGACTAAATATTTATGATGCCATTTGACTTGCTGATGTGCCATAAATCCATCAGTAATGGGTCAGAGGATGCCTTGTATGCCAGACATAGGTCAGCTACTAGCAGTCTGTAGGGTAGTGACAGGGTTTCAGTCAATTCAGGCCTGGAACCCTTTTAGTAAGGTATATCTGTAGGTGTTACATTTGTTGCATATTCCTGAAGAAATACATCAAAAAGGGGGCATTTTATTCAATAAATGGCTTAACGAGGGCTGGGTAAAGGGGACAATGATATCTCTAGATCTAGACACTATACCTTTTGTTTATCACCTGTGCAATATAGAAGGATTTTCTTACAAAAATAGACACATGTTGGTCAAATGTTAGGTCACTGTCCACATAAGTTCTAAAATCCTGAACAACTGGTTCAGCTCTTAGGGGCATATGGTAAATGTAGTAGTTCCCTGAGGTGGATGATTTGCCAAAGGATACATTAATGAATTGTTTTGCATTTAAATTCAGTCCATGATTTTGGTACCAGTTATTTATTTCAGACAAACCTTTCTGCTGGATGGCTAAGTCATTTGAGGATTCAATGACCACTCCTAGCTTGCAGTCATCTGCAAACTTAATCAGACATTGTTGCCTGGTATTGGCTTTTACTGAAGAAATGTATATGCTAAACAGGAGAGCTCCCAGCACAGAACCCTGAGGGACTCCACTAATGACTAGTCTCTTTGTGGAGGGAGGCAACTTCCTCTATTTTTATTATCTACATTCTATCTGTGAGCCAGGTGACAGTCCAACAGGTGATATAGGGGTTTACTCCCAGTCTATTTAGCTTTTATACAATGCCTAAGTGGGGAATTGTGTCAAAACTTTTCCCACATTGAGGTATGAGGTGTGTACCAGTTTGCCTTCATCCATCGCTTTGGTGACTTGTACTTGATGAATGCATATTGAGACAGTGCCAATGTTTGGAGGTTTCCTATGTTCTGATTTATTAATCACATGATATGTTTTTCCTTGGCTTTGCATATAAGGCTGGTCAGACTTATGGGGCTGTAACTGTTTGGGTTTGTGAAAGGTCCTCCCTTATGCAGGAGAATGACTGTAGCTGTTCTCCGTTCACTTGATACAAAAGCTCTTTGGAGGCTGAGATTGAACAGTGCTGTTACAGGTGTGGCTAAACCATACTTCATGCTATTTATGATGCATCCAGGGATATTGTCAGGATATCCAGTATCTCTAGCTTTTGGTCTTGTGGCATAGCTGCAGGTGAGACAGTTTTGGGTATATCTTGAGGGACAACTGGAGGGGTGAGAGAGGTAAAGTTAGAGCTAAATTTATCAGCCAGTAGGTTTGTTATATCATCAGTCTCAGTGTAGGTAACATTGTTCACAATCAGTTTAGCAAATTTCTGCATTGTGCTTTTGAGATTAAGAACATAACTAAAAAATGCCTTTTGATTGTCTTTGGCTTGGAAAGCTAACTTTTTCTCAAACTTGGCTTTGGTGTTTTTTGCTTCTGAAATTGGTTCTAGTAAATTCCTTGAATTATTAAAGTAAAGCTTTGACAAGCAGTGGGGCCCATAAAAATAGGAAGCAATTCATAGCAATGAATGTCCTAAATTATTAATAACATAAGAAAAATGGACAATCCCAGCAAACAGCCACACTAAATCACCAAAACAACCAGGTTGGCTACAAACACCAGGACGACAAAAAATACACATATAAACTTTTATTGATTAAGCTCTTTAATCTCCTGTACCAGAGACTTCATCAGGTTAACAAAATCCACTGACAATCCCTCTTAAATAAAACTAAAACCAATCTTATTTGTAGTAAGAAATTATCATAATAAGTAAACATTCAAGTCTTAAAGGGTCAACAAGATAAATACACAGAAAGACACAGTAGAGTACACAGGGTAAAAGCAAAATAAAATGAGTTAAAATGCACAAGATAAAAATGTAAAATATCACACATAAACACATTTGAATTGAATATATTGCCCACAAATAAATACATTTAAAATATGCATGACTCTGTTAAAAAATAAGTAAAACATGTAGAACATATTTTTAACATATTTTTCAATACTCTAATGCTTTCAACTTGAGGGCTGGAATTATGGACAAGCACTCTTTTAAACCTGGTGGTGGTCCTGCATGTAAATGCAATTGCCACCTCTCCTCACAGTATTCAAATTTTAACCCACAGTCACCTGCTTTTTCATGGGGTATAACCTGTTTCAACACCCAAAATCTAAATTCAGCCCCTTTATTTGCCTGACTGTGTTTATATAAAGCACTGGATTCTTTTCTATGGTTAATTTCATATAGGTGTTCATAAATAGTCTGCTTTAAAAGACATCCTGTCTTACCCACGTAATAAGAGGGGCAAGAAACACAATATGCTAATTAAACCACTCCCCTAGAAAAAAAGTTATAATATCCAGCAGGATTTAGTTTAATGTCAGACATAAGAAGGAACAACTGTCCAGTCTTGGCAATAAAATGACATTGTGAGCATCTCCCACATTTAAATGCACCCATATTTTGGTCCATTAATAGCCCTTCCAGAAAAAGTTGTGCCTTTTCAAATATATTCTTTAAATTGGGACTCCTCCTATAACTAAATTTTAATGGTTTCTCAAATACTTTTAGGCATAGACTCAAACATATCCCAGTACATACAAAAAATTGTTTCTAATTTCCTGCATATCTTGATTATATCTGAGCACTAGGTAGGGTCTCAGTTTACAAGGTTCCTTCTGGGTCACAATCCCTCCATCATCCTGAGAAATGGGGTTACTTGTGTGGGGTGTTGATTGGGGTGAGCTAATCAGGGGTACAAATGTACTCCCCCATCCATCAAGAATCTCATCTTTTAATGACTTGATAAGAGTTTTGGGGTAACCTCTGGCCAAAAATAAGTATTTGATAAAATCCAACTCTTCCATTAAGTCTTCCTTAACAGAAGTCATTCTCACAGCCCTCACTATCTGCCCCTTCACTATAATTTTCTTTTGGTGGAAGGGGTGATTGTTTTTAAAATGTAAATAAGAATTAGAGAAATTGTCCTTTCTGTATAATTTGTATACAAACCTACAGTTTTGCATAGCCTTAAAAATTCTAACATCCAAAAAACGTGTGTACAAACTCTCCACATTATACCCCAAAAATAAGACCGGGTCTTATACTCTTTCATAGTTTCATAGTTTCATAGTTTAGTACTAGGCTATCTGCCCTGGGGCATTTATAAGCCTAGCCATAGTGATGTGGCTTTCGCCACCCCATGTAATGGTACAAAAGTGTACAGAATAGATTTAGAATACTGTGCCTCTGTCTAGTAGTGACACAGTAAAGACCCCCTTACATACTAGAATTAGTTTACTGTGCCTCTGTCTAGCAGTGACACAGTGAAGACCCCCTTACATACTAGAATTAGTTTACTGTGCCTCTGTCTAGTAGTGACACATAGATGACCCCCGGGGTAAACCTACAATCTCCCATCCACTTGTCAAGATTTCTCTTGAAGAGAGTCAGTGAGGGGCTCTGCCTAACATGAACTGGGATTCTGTTCCAGAGTATGGGAAGCCTCTGAGTTATGAATCTGTCCCTCCAGCATGTCCTATTCATATTTGTGCTGAGGTTTAAATCTTTAGCTCTCGTGGTTCTGATGGATTTGGATTTTTTGAGGTGGAGCATGTCCATCAATTCCTGATTGGACATGGCCTTTTACATCAGGCACAGATCACCTCTGAGTAGGCGGTATGCTACTGAATAGAGCTGGAGTTTCTTTAGTCTGGCAGCATATGACATATGTTGGAGACCCTTGATCCTCTTGATGAGGTACTTTTGGGGTCTCTCCAGCTGTTGCAAGTGCAGGGTGAGGTACATACCAAATGGGGCATTGTACTCAATCATGGGCCTGAAAAGGGAGGAGTATAGGGGTACAATGACCTCCTTGGATCTGGATGTGAATCCCTTCATGATAAGGTGGGCAAGGTAGAAAGTCTTTCTAACCACTTTGGCAACGTGGGTGTCAAATGAGAGGTCACTATCGACTTGGGTCCCTAGGTCTCTGATTACTTTTTCCGTACTCAGTGGGTTACTGTCTATGTGATAATTTGTGTGTACTTTGTTTTTCCCAAAGGGGATGACTATACATTTTTTGGCATTTAGTTTAAGGCCATGACTCCGGCACCAGTTGCCCATTTCAGTGAGGCCTTTCTGTAGGATGTATGTGTCAGCTGGTGTATCGACTATGGCGGCTAGTTTGCAGTCATCTGCGAACTTTGTTAGCCGCAACCCTCTCATGTTTGCTTTCACATCTGAGAAATAAATGCCAAACAAGAAGGGTCCCAGGACAGAGCCCTGTGGGACACCACTTGTGACTGGCTTTGAGTCTGACATGGCTCCAGCGATTTTGACTTTATGGGTTCTATCCTTTAGCCAGTTTGCAACCCATCTTGTGACATATGGATTTACATTTAAGCTGTTGAGCTTGTCTATGATGCCTGAGTGAGGTATTGTGTTGAAAGCTTTAGCCAAGTCCAGGTAGGCTGTATGGACTGCTTTGCCCTCGTCAATGGCTCTAGTGACTGTTTCAAAAAAGTCAACCAGGTAAAAAAGGCAGGATCTGCCCTTTACAAAGCTGAACTGGGTGGGATCAAGTGTCTGTAGGTCCCCAATGTCTCTGTTTATGAGTTCCATAATGATTCTTTCCATAGCTTTGCAGACCAGGCTGGTTAAGCTTATGGGGCGGTAGTTACCAGGGTCTGTAGAGGTGCCTCATTTGTGGAGTGGGACCACTGTTGCTGTACGCCAGTGTTCAGGTACATATTCTATAGTAAGGCTAAGGTTAAATAGCATTTTTATGTGCGGGTTTACCTCCTCTTGGAGTTCACGTAGCACGCAACCCGGGATACCATCAGGTCCCATTGATGCTGTGTTTTTAGCTTTGCTGAGGGCGGTTCTCACCTGGACATCTTGAGATGACAGGGAGGTTACTGAAATACGCATTAGGGCTTATTATCAGGGGATGCCTTATTTACCCCCACTGTACAGCAATCTAAATTTATTCATTTATTCATGTACAAAAATTGACATTTATTCATGAACACAAATCGACATTTATTCATGTACAAAAATCAACATTTATTCATGTACACAAATTGACATTTATTTGGTACTTTTCTGTTATTGGACAACAGTTCTAAGTAACATGTTAACAGTTGTGTGAGAATTCTACATAAACAGTGCAACAAACATTTCAACTTCAGAATATCTACACTTTGGCTTTCACAGTTATTCAAATACAGTCATGTCATCTTCTTCTGGAACATTGTCATAAGTCTCTAACCCACAAATTCCGGCCTGAATTTCTTGCGACTCCATTTCGTGCAGGACCAATTGCCCCAATCTGTCATGCCTAGCAATAGAGCTCTCCTTAAATGAGCACTGCTTTTCCAAGTAGCCTGCTCATAGTGCATTGGCAACAGAGCTGTCAGTGATTTTATCCCATGAATTTTTCATCCAAGTCACGACCTCTTGCAGGCTAGGCTTCACAAAGTGTCCATGCTGATTTCTCTCCATTCTATTTTCAATGTAGTCATTGAGTTCCATGTGCAAATGGTCCTTGAATGGCTTGTTTATTGCAGTATCAAGAGTCTGGAGATAGGCAGTCATTCTGTGGGAATCATTATTTGTTCTATTCTTCTCTGTGCAAGGAATTTCTTCATTTCTTTAGCACAGTGGGTGCTGGCTGAATCCCAGACTAGCAGACCTCTTTCGCCACCTCAAAAAACAAGTGGCAGCATTACATCGACCCACTTCCTTATAACTGCTTGTTTGCACCAGGCTTTTTCAGTTGCAAGAATGTAAATGCCTGAAACACGTTCACTCTTATCTTTCTTGCCCTTACTAATGATTACAGGTGGGGTTTTCTTTCCATCTAGACGAATTGCCAAAATACAGGTAACACGTGCATTCTCATAACCAGTGGAGGGACTGTAGATTGACAAGGCACCCCTCTGACCAATTGTTGTTTGAGATCCTTGGCCCATAAACACTGCAGTTTCATCCATAGCAATCATGTTGGAGAGTTGGTATTTAGAAAAGACGATGCCATCAACAAAGGACTTGAACGCAAGTGCATATTTAATAACTTCAGTATCTCTCAGCTTGAACAGTGTTGTTGATCTTCCTAGAGACAGTTCTTATCACTAAAGGAAGCCATTCAGCCAATCTTGTGATGCTTTGAATTCTTCTGGGGATATTTCTAACTGTGTTGCCATTGCAAGGGAAAATGCTTGAATATTAGCCCTGTGCACAATCAAAGCCTTTGCTCTCCTGTTATCAATCCAGTCACAGATGATGTCTTCCAGCTCAGGAAATAATGGTTGCCGACTTGATCCACACTTGCACTTCTTAGCATTTCCTTCGTTGGCCTGTTGACTGAGGTTATCGTTCGCTGCACGTCTTTTTCGGACCATTCAAAGATCTAACTTCTTCTCTTTGCAGAAAGCCATCAGGTTCTTTCCCAGGGAGTCCTCCATGATTCCTTTGTTGTACTCGATGGACTAGCTCTTTCTTTTTGCACTCATCTTGTCTGGTGGGGGGTTAATTGAAGACTTATGAGACCGGAGTGGCAACACAAAATGGCGCTGGTTAAGAAGAGAAGACACAACCACAGCTGTTCTTTATTAAATCTGCATGCTTTACACATGTTGTCTGTACTTTGACCAATCAAAGTACACCTGCCAGTGTTTATGGGCCAAAGATCTCAACCGTCAAGTGTGAGTGATGATTAGGGTTACGGTAACAATTGTGATGGACTCCCAGAGAAATAATCTTATGACTTTCTGCAAAGAGAAGAAGTTGGGTGTCCGAATGGTCCAGAAATGGTGAGCAGAGTATGATAACCTCAGTCAACAGGTGTCAATAATATTATTTTATAATTCAACACATCCATCATGTGTTGTTGATGATCTTAACTGGGGCTTATTTTTGGAGTAGGGCTTATACCATGACAACCCTGGAAAACCATGCTAGGCCTTATTCTTTGGTTAGGTCTTATTTACAAAGAAATATGGTAAAATAAGGAACTAAGTGGTTGTGTTAATAAATGTCATAAAGGCCACAATTTCCTACACACGCCCTTTCCAAACAATAAATATATCACCCAAAAAATGATAGTATGCTTGAATGCTGTTGAAAAAGGACAATGGGAACAAAAAATGTTTCTCCCAATATAATACCACTATATTAGCAAATATAGGGGAGCATGCAGCACCCATAGCACCACCATCCATGTGCTGGTAATATTCATCTTCAAAGTATATAAAATTGTCAGTAACTTTCAACCAGTCAAGACTCCTATTGAGGTTGCAGTGGTGTGCTTGGGGATTTGCCAGGACTGCAAATCTAAAAGCAGTTTTTCTGTAAATTGAATACTGTGTGTATTGTAGGTGTGTAAAGATAGAAAGGAAAGAAAATATTCAAGCTTGAATACAAGAATGTTTGTTTAAGACAGCTGTCCAGATCACTTAGGGTAAGGAAATGAAAAATCTTATAAAAGAGTGGGGTCAGAGTTGATTTTGTTTGTGATATTGTCAGTGTGGGCTCAGAAGGTGAGAGATTGGCCTTTTGTTAGATCTAAGTATTTGCATTCATACACATTTGGAATACATAAAACAAATATTACATTTACTTGATCCACAAAAATTTTATCAGGAAAACTTTAAACAAATGGAATAGTGAATCCCCACAGCAAATTGCTATTAAATAATTTCAGTTATCAAAAGTGCTCTTAGGAGATGGTTTACTTAAGATAGTTTTGTTTCCTTGACATTTTTGAAAGATGTTCATATCATGATTAATATATATGTCTTTACTTAAACTCTGCATTTCTTAGTGTAATATATCAACATTCAGTGCTTTACATTAACTAAATGCTCTAATTTGAATTCTTAACCTAATTTAGTTTAAGGAATGTAAATTATTGATTTATAGGGAAAGTCTTACTTTCCCTACATTTTTAGAGAAGGGTTGTTCATGTTTTTTTTTTCACCGTGGAGGCTGCTTGTGCACTTTTTATGCTTCTTTAGAATGGTGAAAACTTAGTTGTTTGAAATTCCCGCCAAAAATGCCTTTTCTAAGCCTCTGGGACTGTTTCTTCACATGCACGAGCATCTACAGGGCCCTAGCAGCAAGCTAGAGAAGTTGAGGGCAGGAATACAGTGAGCAATGATATCACACGACCTTTGAACTCATGTATGACTCAGAAACCAGGAAGTAAAGCTGAAAATGAAACTAGAAGAAAAAGTAACCTTTTTTTTTTCGGTTGTTTTTTTTCATCTTTTATGTATCTAAAGGTATGGAATCACTTTAAATATGTATTTTTAACAAGCCAGGACTTTAATGGAGTGATTATTTTACTAGTCTAATGAGGAAAATTGCATTTTAATGTTACTGTATGTCTGTTGCTTTAAAACACTGAAGTCTGACAGGATACCATTCTTAGCTTTGATATCATGCCCTAAATGATAATATATTAATATTTGACTACTTAAACAACCAATTTCTTTAATATTCTGAATTCAGAGATATATATAGGATTGAGTCTCCTTTTCCTTCTGTTGCTTTCATGCTTAAGCAACTTTAATCTATATTAGGTGTTCTCAATGATGCAGATTTAAAGCAATATAATCAGACTCAGTTGGAATGATAGTTATGATACTATGATTAAAATCTTTGTATGACCACATACACTGTAGGAATGGATTGTTAAAATGTTCTAGGTCACTCTATTCTGTTCAATTAGTATTAATAGACCAACATATGCCCCCCCCCTCTTTTTTTCTTTCTGTATTGCTATAGTTATAAACACAAGAGACTGTAATACAGGTATAAAATATATAAGTATTAGAAGCTTATGCCGACAAAGCAACTAGGTTAATTGGTGAAACTGACTCCTTATTTTCCAATACCTAGTAGTGGTTTACACAATATTACATACAAATCTACTGTGATTGCCTGATGGGCCTTTTATGTTCATATTTGGTTGAGTTACCTTAGAAATGCTTTACTGTTTGTATATACTACATTTAAAGCAGAAGCTATTTATGTATGTTTTTGGTGTGTGAGATGGTGTTAAAGGGTGGTTTAGTTAATTTATTAACTAAACCTGGAACTTTAGGTTCTATGTATGTATGTTTTCTTAGTTATTGGTTTCAGAATTTGTTTCTAAAGATTTTTGACTCATCCATGATACATAACTTCATGAATTACTTCAAGTCATTATACTTGGAAGGTATTGTTGATGCTCTAAATATAACTTTAACAAATGCTGATATATAAATGCTTATCATTAAATATTAATGGCTTAAATAACAATGTCAAAAGAGCTGGTTTAATTAAATTAATTAAAATGCACAGCGCTCAGATAATCTTCCTGCAGGAAACCCACTTGCTGGAGAAGGATTTGCAAAAATTATCATTTAATGGTTTTACAGTTTTCACAGATTCCTGCTTTAGAGCCAAAAGGAGAGGTACTCTTGTACTATGGAATAATACTTATGCACTACCTAAAATTTTAAACACCTTTTCAGATAAAGACGGAATGCTAAGCTTAGTAGTGCTAGAAGTTAATAAGAAATGTTTCACACTGGTAAACTCATACTGGATTCCTGGACTAGGAACTAAATATGTGAAGAAATACTTGGATCTCATTACTTTACATGCAAAGGGAGAAATTATTCTGGCGGGAGATTTCAATTGCTTGTAATCAGATGAAGACACCTCTAAAAACAGTAAGGTTAAACTAACGACACAAGCTAAATAGGTAAACAATTTTATAGCCTCAATGAATTTTAGAGACATACATAACTTAAGAGGTCAAAATTCATTTCAATACACTCATTATTCTTTCCGATCTGGCACACAAACTAATATTGATAAGATTTTTGTATCTAACACTCTCTATTCTAAAATAAGTGATGTTGCAATACAGTCATGTCCACTCTCTGACCACAATGCCTTGACTGTGAAAAAAGATGATATGATAATTTTTCAAAGAATCACAGCCTATGTTACTAAGTTAAAAGGTTTTAAGGAGTGGTTATTAAAAGAAATAAATGCATTTATGGAAAACAACAATAATGGTGAAGTAACAAATATCATACTCTGGGATGCATTAAAAGTTCACATCTTTAGTGGAGTTATTCGGTTTCTGCCTTATATAAGTGGTACATTTTGGATTATTTTCTGCTTAAACTCTGAGCTTTGGCCAGCTAAGACCTACATGCAATCACCTGGATGTATAAGTGAATTTAAGTAAATCTTTATCTGCACTTTTTTCAAATAATACAGCATTTAAATCAATTTATTTGTGTTGCATTGAATACTATCTAGCTGGAAGTTGTGGCTCTGTTTTTTCAGTTAATGCTTGTTAGAATTTAGTGCTTGTTAGAATTCCTGCATAGCCAGTGATAAGTGGGGGTAGTTCACTTCATTGATATTCGGTTTCTGCCTTATATAAGTGGTACTTTTGGATTATTTTCTGCTTAAACTCTGAGCTTTGGCCAGCTAAGACCTATATGCAATCAAATGGACATATAAGTGAATTTAAGTAAATCTTTATCTGTACTTTTTTCAAATAATACAGCATTTAAATTGATTTATTTGTGTTGCATTGAATACTATTTAGCTAGAAGTTGTGGCTCTGTTTTTTCATTTAGTTCCCCACCCACCCTCCCTGCTTTTGTTTTGGTGTTAATCTTGGTGGCTTTGAAACTGCCAGCCCCTCTTGTAAATTTGCATTTGGATACTCCTCTTGGGCCCATCTCATTTGCTCACTCAAAAAAATGCATTTTATTCATCTGCTTTTACTGTATTTGTGTTTCTTCCTACTTTATTACTTTATTTTGCGTCATCTTAAAAGTACTCAATTATATTTATTACTGCCTGGTGTAACTATCATTCTAAGCCTTTTGGTTTAAGCACTTGGGCTTCAGACCAGTTGTTTTACATTAAGAAGGTTTGTGGTCTGCACTCTTGTGGCAGGACAGGTAGTTTACATCCTTCTAAGTTAGGAACTGCTGACTAAAGGCTCAGTGTCTGTTATTCTAAAAGTGTATTAGTGCTGGTTTAAGCACTTGAGCTTCAGGCCAGTTATTTTACATTAAGAAGGTTTGTGGTCTGCACTCTTGTGGGAGGAGAGGCTGGACTCTGTCCTACTGAGCTAGGAATTTCTAGTTAAAGGCTTATAGTGCCTGCATATTTGAACTGTTTCTTACTGAACTTGGTGTGCCTTGTCTGCTGTAGCATAGACTAGATCCAGGCCTGCTGAATCTAGCTTTGTTTGTATAACTTGAGCACTCATCCAGGCCCTCTTAAAAGTATTCAATTGTATTTATTACTGCTTGGTAGTAACCTGATTAAAGTGTAGCTATCATTCTAAGCTTTTTGGTTTAAGCACTTGGGCTTCAGACCAGTTGTTTTACATTAAGAAGGTTTGTGGTCTGCACTGTTGTGGCAGGACAGGTAGCTTACATCCTTCTAAGTTGGGAACTGCTGATTGAAGACTCAGTGTCTGTTATTCTAAAAGTGTTTTAGTTCTGGTTTAAGCACTTGAACTTCAGGCTAGTTATTTTACATTAAGAAGGTTCATGGTCTGCATTTTTGTGGGAGGAGAGGCTGGACTCTGGCCTTCTGAGCTTGGAATTTCTGATTAAAGGCTTATAGTGCCTGCATATTTGAACTGTTTCTTACTGAAATTGGTGTGCCTTGTTTGCTGTAGCATAGACTAGATCCAGGCCTGCTGAATCTAGCTTTGTTTGTATAACTTGAGCACTAATCCAGACCTTCTTTTTTGGAGAAGGTTCCCCTGCACCCCAGTGGCAGGAGTGTGCAATTAGAACTTGTCTGATTGAAGACTATAGGAACAGGGCTCAGTTTTGAGATTTTTTTACTGGTTAATTGGGTAATTTGTTTAAAAGCCTTTTCTGATTGATTGTAGTCATCTAAAGCTGTTTTAAGTGTATTTTATTACTGTTTGTAGTCATTTAAAGCTGTTTTAATTGTATTTTTTACTGTTTTTGCCTTATCTTTTCAAAACAAATGTCCTTGTTTCCCACCTTTCTAAGCTAGTATAGTCCGGTTTTCAGGCTAGTGCTGAATTCAGGGCTGTGTTATAATTTTCTGAGTTGCCCATACCTTACTTGGATAGAAGGAGGTTTCTCTGTTCACCTGTGAGAAAGGGGGCTTTGAGCTGCCGTCTGTCCCTGGAGGAGTGGTTCCAGCCCAGAAGTTAGTCGTTTATAGGCCATTTTGGGCTAATTAATATCTCTTTAATTTCCCTGCTGTAAAAACCATGTTTGTACGATTTTGCACGTCCAGGCAGCGCCGGTTAGCTAGGGCTAAATTTATTCCAGCTCCACCAAGTCCCCTCCTCAGTTTTTCCCTTGAAAGTAGTCTAACTCTCAACCTAAGCATTTAAAAATCATCCTACAGTCCAGCACTTCCTCAGACCTAATAGCAAGCACTAATATACCCCGACACTTGATTGCCCAGCAGGGCAATGCTCATTATTCACCCCTCACCAACCAAGTGACTAAGCATCTCACCCTACTATTCAGTTCAGGCATGACCAAAGGGCAATTTCAGGTATACTCTCCAGTCCAGCGGGTGAACCTGGGTATCCTGAGGCAATGTTACAACTGCCTCATGTACACAGACAACCCTCTCTTCCTACCACAAAACATTAACATATGCAAGAGATGCAATTATATAGATAAATTGGAGGCTAAGCTCTCTCCACCCAAGACTGGAACAGGCAGTCATGAGGAGAAGGTTAACACTTGTACCACACCTGCAGCTTCACATAGGCATACTAAACCAGCACTGGCAAAAAATACACATAAATACACAAAATCATACTCGGATGCTCTAAATAAAAACCTGCAAAAGCATTAGAGACCTCCAAAGCAGACACCCAAAAAACCTGCACCTCCCATCACAAACCAGACAACACATAAAACACAAAATCAGTGTGCCGCACAATCACAGCCCTTAAGGTGAAATAACATACCTAACACACTAGTAATAGGTGACTCTATAGTCAGGCACACTGACATCACACTCACTAGGCTGGGCAAGGCAAATGTTACTGTTAGCTGCCTGTCGGGAGCCAGAATCCGCCACATAACACAAGCACTCAGGTCACTCCAGAACAAGTACAAATATAACTCTGTCATTGTTCATGTTGGTGTGAATGACCTGAGATGTACCTCCCTGGACTACATGAAAAGAGACATGGAAGAGCTCTCTGATCATGTAGCCCAGGCAGGTATGACCCTGACCCTGAGCAGCATCCTGCCCTCACCAAGAATGATACCTCAGTATAAAGAAAAAAATGATCAATTTCAACAATTGGCTAAGCTTCTGGTGTCATTCAAAGGGGATCCAGTGTCTGTCAGCCTGGGACAACAAGCTCGACAAGCCTCATTGCTTCGCAAGAGATGGCTTGCACCTGTCACCCCTAGGCTTTCGAATACTGGCCAAGGCTCTTGCTGCCCCCATAGTGCCTTTTTTAGGCAAGGCTCAAAAGTCAAACCCACCTCCGTAAATAGCACAAATAAAAAAATGAGAGTTATGCTACTCATCACCAGGAGTTTAAAATCTCAAAATGCACACACTTGAAGCACTCCTCAATATGGAGAACGTCGACATCTGTGCAGTAACTGAAACCTGGTTCAAGGCTCCACAGGGCACCCCAGCACTACCGGGCTACAACTCATACCACACATTTCATCCACAGAACATGGACCGAAACACAAAAGGAGGGGGTGTAGCCATAGTCATCAAGGATACCTACACCTCCAGGTTAGTGGTGCAGCATGATACCTCCAAGATCATCCATGTGCAAATAACATCAGGCAAATCTGCAATGCAAATTGCAGTCTGCTACAGATCACCCTCCATGACCCAGGACCACCACTCCACCTTTCTGGAGACAATGGAAAACATGAAGGTCCTACCAGATTCCCTGATATTGGGCGATTTCAATTACCCTACCATTAACTGGGAAAACTACTCAAGTACAAACTCCCAGGTCCAGCACTTCCTAGAATTTATCAACTCAAATGCCCTGGATCAGCTGGTAAACTCCCCTACCAGAGGTGAAAACATATTGGACCTGGTCATCACCAACATGGGCAACAGGTGTTCCACACCGTAGGTCAACCCATCACTGGTTAGATCAGACCATAAACTAATCACTCTGGATGTCCAGACCACACCACCACCTCCAACCAAGGAAACCACAGTGAAAAACTTTTCTATAGCAAACTTCACCTTACTTAAGACAGAGGTGGTAAGTTTCACAGCCCCCACGCTAAAGGATAACAGTGTCCAAGATGCAGGAACCTTTACAAATGTCCTCGATGAGCACCTACAAGGATGCATGGATCGTGCCATCCCTAGCAAAACCAAGACTCACTCCCCTAAGAGAAGGAAACCAGTCTGGTGGACCCCTGCCATAAACCGGCTATACAATAGAAGGAGGAAACTAGTTCAGAAAAAAAAGCAAATCCCAAGAAGGAAAGACATCCCTGATCAGTATCAGTAAGAAACTAAGGTCCTTCATAAAATTCTCCAATGCTAACTTCGAAAAAAAATAGCCAAGGATTTAAAAGACAACCACAAAGCCTTCTTTAGCTATGTCAAGAATCTAAGTGGCAACTCACTAATATGCTCTGAGCTAGTGCAAAATATGGTGAACCCACTGATATTGCCAACATCCTGGCAGATAGATTCAGTGCAAACTTCACCCCCAAAAGGGCCCTCAACAATACTGTAAAAGTGTAGTGTCCCAGAAATCACAGATGCACAGGTGAAAACAGACCTTTCAAAAGCCAAAAGCACAATGTCAAGTGGGGCCAGATGGTGTCCCAGGCTGCATTTTGCACGAATTACAGAATGAACTAACTCCCCACCTAAACACACTGTTCAACCTCAGCCTCTTCACAGGCTATGTGCCTATTGAATGGCACACAGCAACAGTTATTCCACTCCACAAAGGAGGGGCCACAACTGACCCTGGTAACTATCGCCCCATAAGCCTGACTAGCCTGGTCTGCAAGGCTATGAGTGCATCATCATGGAACTCATTAACAAAGAATTGGGAACCTCCAAACACTTGACCTGACCCAGTTCGGCTTTGTTAAGGGCATATCATGCCTACTAAACTTGGTTGACTTCTTCAAGACAGTCACCAAGGCCATAGATGAGAGGAAAGTAGTTCACAAAGCCTACCTTGACCTCGCCAAGGCTTTTGACACCATTCCCCACTTGGGAATTATAGAAAAACTCACCAGCCTGAACATAAACCCTTACGTCACGAGATGGGTTGCCAACTGGCTTACAGACAGAACTCACACGGTAAGAATAGTGAGCTCCATGTCCAATTCTAAACCAGTCACAAGTGGTGTCCCACAAGGCTCGGTCCTGGGACCCCTACTGTTTGGCATATTCTTCTCAGAAGTACAGGCAAACACAGGAGGACTATGGCTAACCAAGTTCACCAATGACTGCAAACTGGGAGCCATAATTGACTCTCCGGCTGACACGGACATTCTTCAAAAAGGCCTTACTGAGACGGACACCTGGTGTCAAAGTCATGGTCTCAAGCTTAATGCCAAAAATGCATAGTCATCCCGTTTGGGAAAAACAAAACACCCATGAATTACCACATAGGTAGCAGCCCCCTTAATACAGAAGAAGTAATAAGAGATCTGAGGACCCAGGTAGACAGTAATCCCTCCTTTGACAATCATATTGCCAAAGTAGTTAGGAAATCCTTTTATGTAGCCCATCTAATTACTAAAGGGTTTGCATCTAGAAATAAAGAGGTTATAGTGCCCCTCTACTCATCACTCATCAGACCCATCATAGAGTACAATTCCCCATTTGGGATGTACCTCACAAGACACTTCCAACAGCTGGAAAGACCACAAAAGTACCTCACCAAGAGGATTACTGGCCTCAAACATATGTCCTATGCAACCCAACTGGAAAAACTCCAGCTTACTCAGAGGTGATCTCTGCCTGACTTACAAAGCCATGTCCAACTCAGAATTGATGGACATGCTCCACCTAAAGAAATCCAAGTCACTGCGAGCCACTCACTCTAGTGAGCTAAACCTCACCACAACAATAAATAGAACATGCTGGAGGGATAGATTACTGTCACAGAGACTCCCCATGCTTTGGAACAAAATTCCTATCTATATTAGGCAGAGTCCCTCACTAACACTCTTCAAGAGAAACCTTGATGAATGGCTGGTAACAGAAAATACACCCCTGGGATCACTTCATTGTCTCTTCTTGACAGATGCTCAGTTAATTAATCAATGGGGCGGTGAAAGCTGACACACTCTGGCTAGGCTTATAAATGCCCTTGGGTGGATAGCCTAGTACCTACCTATGAACCTATAAAGCTTGATATTTTCAAAGGAGAAAGGAGAAAGGATTAGGACAAGGAACTTTCTGATTTACAAGCCAAAATAGATAAGTTGAAACTAAATTTAAAATCAAATGATAACGCAGTACTTACTGAAATTTCTAAGCTAAACCACAGATATTTAGAAATATTGAATCATACGGTTGCTATAAGCTTAGAAAAGATTAAACTACAGTCCTATTCAGTAAACCCCAGACATTTACATAAACTAGCCATCAGATCCAAACAAATTAATAAACAAAATCACATTAATGAAATTAAATACAAGTATAATAACACAGTAAAAAGAACAACTGATTTAGGAGGTATATTAGAAGCCTTTAGAAATCATTATCGGTCAATCAATGACATGAAATCACCACTAGATTCAGGCAATGTAATAGATACATTTCTACAAGAAAATATCAAAACTAAGCTATCAAAACAACAAAATAGTACCCTAAATAAACAAATAACCTTAGCAGAAGTGAAAGAACAAGTTAAAAATCTGAAAGATAATAAAGCCCCAGGGTTAGATGGGATAATCCCAGAAATATATAAAATTCTTCCAGAGCACACAATAAAGTTATTATTAAACACATTCTCCATGGTTAAACAAGTCTTAATTTTCACTCCCTCATGGAAGTACTCAATAATTTCCCCCATTCTGGAACAAGGGAAGGACCCCCAACTATGTGCATCCTATAGACCCATATCATTGTTAAATATTGATTATAAAAATGTTCATGTCTATCCTGGCCAAAAGACTAAAGAATGCATTACCCAATCTAATACACTTTGATCAAACTGGCTTTATCTTACATAGAAAAGTACACAACAATAGTATTAAGCTACTATCTCTAATAGACATTGCAAACAAAACCAAGAAACAATTAACTATTATTAGTCTGGATATTGATAAGGCGTTTGATTCCCTTAGTTGGTCATAATTACAAAAAATCTTTAAAGAATTTAACTTTACTTCAGATTTCACTAAATTGATATTAAATATTTATAGCGATTCTAAAGCATTTGTTAAGATTGGTTCATGTCTGTCATCCCCAGTAAAAATTCATAAGGGAACTAAACAAGGTTGCCCTCTATCCCCATTATTTTTCACTTTATCAGTGGAACCTTTTGCTTCATTTATTAGAAATAACCCAAATATCAAAGGATTTCATGTTAATGAGGGATACTGTCCAAAAGTTAATCTTTTTGCTAACGATATTCTACTAACATCCAGTGAAATAGAAGGCTCTTTACAACATATCATGAATGCCATAACTCTATTTGGAAAAATCTCAGGGCTCAATTTTAACCAAAATAAAACCAAAACATTTTAATCAAAAAGAAAATAAACAGCAATTTGCAAAAATACAATACATTCAACTGGGAAAATGATAAGATAGATTATCTAGGAATAAGTATTAAAAAGAAATGGAAAGAGACTATTAAATGTAACTTCACTAAACTGGTAGCTATAATCAGTGACTTGACTAAAAAGTGGAACAAAATGTTTTTCACCATGGAAGACAGACTTACATTAATAAAAATGATTATTTTGCCCAAGATTTTATTTTACATACAATCTTTGATTTTACCTCCTCCTAAGAAATTCTTTAAATGAATAGATTCCCTATTTCTAACTTTTCCATGGTTCCCAAAGAAACCAAGAATAGCCTATAAATGGTATGTTAGAGCCTGGGACAGTAATGGGATTGGCTTTCCCAACATAGAATTATATTCCAAATCTGTTATTATTAACATAATACTACACTGGATTTCATCCATATACACCTCTAGCTGGAAACAACTATATGAAATACATATAACTTCCTCTGAGAACTCAGAAACCCAGTTTAAGGAAACCTTTGGAATTAACAAAATATTGTGGATACTATGCGAATATTGCTTATATAATAAGAAATTTAGCCGCTTCTCACATGGTATAAACCAAATATTTTATATTTTCAAAAATATAATCAACAACAATTATAGCCTAAAGAACACCTTTTTCATTACATTTCCCATAGCTTATACACCAGATTGCCTAGATACCTTAAATATCAATAAGATGCGGAATCTTAAAGAGAATAATCTAAAGTTTTGGCACCAGTTTATAGACAAGAACATCCAACCAATGAACTTTCTCTTAGCCAGATATAATGTCTGTCAAGATAATTGGCTCTGTATTCAATCTTTAAGACAGTTTGTTGAAAATAAAGTGTGAGTGTCAATAAATCTGGAAACTGATATTATACCAAGATTGATACAACTATTCATATGGTGCAGTTTGATGAACATTGAACATAAATTAAGCATACCACCTGTATATAAAATCCTATGAGAAGACTTGATTACTTTTGACCAAGCTTTTTGGAATTACTCCAGAAAGATTAATGGTGAACATTTATCTAATGATAATAAGAAACAGTTATTAAATTCAATAAAAAACACTTCATCATCTTTATATTGGAGACTATATACCTGGAGATTTATACATAGAAGCTTTTACACTCTGCACAGAATTGACCTTATAACCAAGAGTAATGAAAGCAAATGCTGGAGATGTGTAGTTATTCTTGAAGCCAACTGGGTTCATATGTTCATCGGATGTAGAACTCTCACACAATACTGGAGTGATTTTAGAGATTTTGCAAAAGCTCTGTGGTCTGACAACTGTCAAATTACTAGCTCTTTGATATTATTCAATATCCCTACCCCAAGTGTAATTCCTAGACATCAGTTACCTCTTCTTTGGTTAATTCTAGCTATTGCTCAAAAAATAATTACATTGAACTGGAAAAATAAGCAAGATCTTATGTTTACTTAGTTTATTTCAATAGCAAAATATGTATGTAAAAAAGAAATGCAAACTATTTATCAGAGATCATCAAATGTAACACACAAAAGACTAGCTTGCCAAAATTGGAGAAATTGTTAGATTAATATTGATTACCTTTCTTGGATAAAACAAATGTTTATCATGGATGTTTGTATATAGTGTAAATAGTTATTATGTTTTATATTTATTTGTAATACGTTATGTCCATGTTTATTAACAAAATTTAATAAAAATGTTTTTGGAAAAAAAAGAATTTCAGTTATTATGATTATGACATAGAATATTATTCAAATCTTTCAGGAACTGGGTCAAATAACAAACGATTTATTATTAATTATATTGGACCCCCAAAAAAATGAAATGCACATAAAAGCAGGTAGTGAAATGGCTGTGTGAAAGCATGCAGTTGGGTTTCATGTGTGATGATCTTGTCCCAGAATCATATTTTAACAGTGAAAAAGCTCAATTAACTTGATATTGGGTAGCACTCTCTCACCTATTTTATCTTATGTTGAATTGATGTTATGTTTTTTTTTTCAGCTCAAAAGGGAACAATTATAGCCTTGGTCAATATGATCACTAAACACATTAGCTTGGATTACTGGAATCAAAAATGCCTAAACTTTTTTCCTGCTGAAAGATGATGATTATCGTTTACATAGTTTATGACATTAGAAGAAAATTATAGCAGATAAGTAAGGACATTTTTTTAAGAAGTTGGACTACATTACACCAACTATTATAACTTAATAAGGCTTTGTCCTTAAAGGTTTTGTAAGAATTAATACAAAAATAAAAATAAAATAAAAAAGGTACATTTGGAATCAGGGAGTCTTTGGAGAGGATAATGACTAAATTAGCAACTTTTTGAGGGGTTGCAAAGAGCACAACATTAATTTTAATAGGTCTGAGAAGGAATTTGTTAGAAGCTGTCCACTTACATTGCTCTGAGCAGATTATTTCAAGCTGTACCTGGGGTTCTATATGGAATTTATTGACCTGTTAAGAGTCATCTGCATAAAGAAAAAAAGAGTCTTACCTGGGATTTCAATAAACTCTGTGTAACAGTTCAAAGTAATGGTGAGTGTGGAAGAGAGGTGAAGAAGAGAGTACAGGCAGGGTGGAGTGCATGGAGAAGAGTGTCAGGAGTGATTTGTGACAGACAAGTACCTGTAAGAGTGAAAGTGAAGGTCTACATGAGGGTAGTGAGACCAGCTATGTTATATGGGTTGGAGACAGTGGCATTGACAAAAAGGCAGGAGTTAAAGCTGGACGTGGCAGAGTTAAAGATGTTAAGATTTGCACTGGGTGTGATGAGGGTGGACAGGATTAGGAATAAGTATATTAGAGGGTCAGCCCAGGTGGGAAGGGTTGGAGACAAAACCAGAGAGGCAAGATTACAATGGTTTGGACATGTGCTGAGGAGGGATACTGAGTACATTGGGAAAAAGATGCTAAGGATGAAGTTACCAGGTAACAGGAAAAGAGGAAGGCCTAAGATAAGGTTTATGGATGTGGTGAGAGAGGACATGCAGGTGGTTGGTGTGACAGAGCAAGATGTAGAGGACAAGAAGAAATGGAAACAGATGATCCACTGTGGTGACCCCTAATGGGAGCATCCAAAAGAAGAAGAAGAAGAAGGCTTCGCACAAAGCCTACACGGAGTTTATGAGTTAGCGCAATGAGCAGCAGTGCTAATCACATATTCATGCTACTCATCTCACTTACACATATATAAGCACAGTTTCATGGCCAGCCACAGTGCTGCTGCTAGGAAACTGTGCAGAGCAACACTAGGAAACTGTGCAGAGCAACACTAGGAAACTGTGCAGCGCAACACTAGGAAACTGTGCAGAGCAACACTAGGAAATTGTGCAGAGCAACACTAGGAAACTGTCCAGAGCAACACATGCACAGAAACAAAAATCACAAATGTTTGTTTACAAGCAAACCTGCTTAGCAAGATTGAGCGGACAGCCACGGTGACTACCAGGGGTAAAAATACTCCAGTAACAGCAGTATTAACACAGTAAGGAAAAGTGTACTGACTGCATGTACACAATTATTTACAGAATGAAATAATGGAGGGAGACAGCAAGGGCAAATACCTTAAAACATACACTAGGCAGGGAAAGTGTGCTGATGAAAATGTGCATGGGCATGAATGATAGTGATGAATAGAGAGGAAGAGGGCATGCTAAATATGGTAATGTCCCAAAATAAGATATGTCAATGTATGCACACTTCTAAGACAAGTCAGTGATATTAGAATAAGCACATGTGTAGATAGCACAGTACATGCTGTACTACATCTCCTGTGTAAGTATATCATCGCACATGATAGTATATATGTGACGGTCACACAACGTCACATGTCAATGGAGAGGATGGTTCTGATATAAACATCACTGACATGCTCACTAGAGAGGTCATTTACCAAGGATAATATATCAGTAGGCAGTATGTGCATAGTGTGAAGATCTGCAAAAGGACTTGAGTGAATAGAACAGACATATCAAGATACCTCTCAACCAGTCATGGGCCCAAAGCTACTGACACCTGGATAAATGTAGACAGAAAGAGGCATAGTCAGGGACAGTTATAAAATATTATGGCCATTAATCTGTGACACTGACAGAAAATGTGAGTGTAACTTATTATATATGTTCTACAGGAACAGACATACACAACTATGATGATTGTCCATATGCTACAAGGGTAATTCCCCACCCTGTCCATAAGAATGACCACTGTTTGGAGGGGTTAAGAGGGACAATGTTAAACCTGGAGTTGAAATCAGAGGTAATGCTGGCCAGCTGAAAGGTTTATATGACGTGTAACACATAATCTGCACCTGCAAGTCTCAAACCCATGCCATCAATGTTGTGGGTCTATATCACCTTACTGAAAGCTGATAACAGCGAGTGCTCTTTGATTGACCTGTAAACGTTGAATGCACTAAATAGCGAAAACATGGAACAGCGATTTTTTTCCCAGGGAAAAAAATCACTGGGCCATTTTTGGGAGTTTGCCATTTCCTCCACTGTGGTGCGATCTTAGAGTTGGTATATTTAAGTAGGGGTGTGTGTGGGAACAGCCCCCCACTTTATGTTGTGTTTGCATTTGTTTTGTTTTTTTTGCGGAACAGCGTTTTTTTTCCCCTGGGAGAAAAAAAATCTGTTCCGTGTCTTCGCTATTTAGTGCATTCAACATTTAGGGGTTGATAAAAGAACATTAGCTCTTATCAGCTTTTGATAAGGTAATATAGACCCCAATGTTGTCACTGAGCTTTGTATTTATTGGGTGCAAAACACAGAAAGATGTATCACACAAGTGTCTAGTAAAATACTTTGAAGGGAAGTCTGTACTGTCAAATCCTAATGGGTATGCATCCCTAAGAATAGTTCTGCATGGCTGACAAGATGTGTGGGAGCTCACTGTGATAAATGTAATATGCTTGACTAAAGCATCCCTGGCTGACATCGGTACTGGCCGTACAGATAATAACACATACAAGCCCCACACTATTATGAGTGTATTTCCTACAAACAACTGGGTATTGCATGCATCTGACACATGTAATAGCACTGGACATTGTCTGAAGCATATGCAATTGACATGTGAATTAAGAAGTGATCCATTATAATGAATGATACAGCAGTTTGTGAGACTGATGGCAATGTACCCACTATGTCCATCTACACAGAAACTACAGCAGTGCAAAATCTAGTATCAGTGATCAAGGAATAGTTATAAGGAATGTTACTGCAGTATGTGAGACTGATGGCAATGCATCAACTATGCCCATGTGCACAGAAACTTCAGCAGTGCAAAGTCTAGTATCAGTGATCAAGGAACTGTATAATGAAAGTTACTGCAGTATGTGAGACTGATAGCAATGCGTCAACTATTCCCATGTGCATAGGAAGTACAGCAGTGCAAAGAGAAGTGTCAATGAGCGAGGAAGCTGTCACCATGATAGTGTAAACATACCAAACAATAAATGCAGCACCCTCTATAAGCCGATGTCAAACCTCAAGACGTGTCAAATGATCACTGTCTCCCTGACATTACAATTGGACATCAGGCTGTACATCACCTCCAAATAAAACATTTGGTCTGAATCCATGCAACACAGTAGAACTTTTAACACAGTCATATTTCTTTACCTGTTTCATGTCATTACATCAATTGTATGTCATAGGCCTATATGTTTATCAGTGGAAATGTGTGGATGAGGGCTGTGACACCATACATGGACACATTACCACTGAGGTGGATGTGGCTAATGCAGAACAGTCAATGACACAAATGCTGACAGTCACACAATGCTACTGGGGAACATCTGTATAATCCTTGTGAATAGCAGCACAGTAGTGCAAACAATGAATTCACCAAGGCTGCAAGTGAATCCCAACATATCATATGATTGTGTATATAACAGCATTGCACATATGAATGAACCCAGGCATATATGTGAATGTAGTCAGTATGAAGTAATATTGCTGTATGTCAGATAACATTTCCAGATGCTAGGTATACTCAAACACACCTGTGCCGTACTTGATGGATGCATGACAACTGTATACAATGTTGATATACTCCACTACAACAACATATGCTTTAGTAAGGCAACAATATACATAGCATCATCCCATGGCAACAGTCTTCAAGAGGCATATTACTATAGCTGTTATGGAAGGAACATGTAATCAAATGGCACCAGAAAACATCAAAACAATAGCACAAATCACAGATTGGAATGCACTGTTGTACAGATACACTGCATCTACACTGTAACATAGCACACGTGGATGACAACACTGTTGACATGTGCATTGTTCAGAGGGGCATTGGGGATTACTAGGCTACCAGCCAGGAGCACATAAAATCCTTGCCATTATTATACCATTTAAACACAAATCCCTATGTCTACTTGATGGAAGATAGTAGGTGTGTGCGTATGTGTGTATGAGTTTCATTTAATACAGACAGCATCTGTCTGTATGTGGCATATGCACCACTCCATGGCAGAATTAGCAATTCACATCCATTGGTCTGGAGATGGCTTGCAGTGGGTCATAGAGGGACTCTGCTTCACAATGTGTGTTTGCATCTTTGAGATGATGACATCCGCAGTGTTTCACAGAATGGATGGTATGTGGACAGAAAGACATAGAGGATGTTAGATTCAGGGGCTATGTAAAAGAGTGGAAGTCAAATTAAAAGACATTCATAACATCATAAAATGACCATAATATCCTACCAATGACACACAAACAAGTTGTCTGAAATCAGATTTGAACACCACATCTGTGTAGGTATAGAAACTGTATTCCATACAACATAAGACCAGTACCACCACAGATGTCTGATTTTGACACTGTCAGAGTGCACTTTATAGAGGATGACATCATCAGTGTATGCAGAGAAGAAAGTGTTGTCAGGAATGCCTGACATAGCTGTGGACTCACATCCCTAGTGTAAAACTGTCTCTAGGGTGACAGTTGAATGAACACACACACCCAAGCTGATTGCTATGAGAGGAGAACTCCTACCTATCTAGTTACACAACCTGAAGAACACTGTACTTAATGGCAGCACCACCAAAGGCCTTACAGTAGTCAATAAAGCAAAAATAAATAGATTTCTGATATTTCTTAGTCTTTTCTAATATCCATTGTGTTAAAGTCATAAATAAATAACATTAAGAATTTACCCAAAATGCCTTTAGTCAGGAACAACACTTCAGGATGTGCAAACAGAAATTTTATTCTTACAGCGCTGGGAGTTAGCCTTCATAATTCTTGATGAAGCATTCTCACTTTACATACAAAAACTGTAATTTTATACATTTTCTTATCAAACTGCTCATGCAATTTCATGACGTTATAATGACTGTGTCCTATAGAAAACTTTACATATGTCCTCATCCCTCATGATTTTCGCCTCAGACTTCACGTGAACACCTTCCTATACATGATTCACCTGCTTCCAAAGGGTCTTGTTTCTGACCTTGGATGTTTCAAACCTGCTTTAGCAACAATGCACTCAGCCTGGAGGAGTCAGGATAACAAATTTCTTTTTGTATAGCTACATGCCTCACTTCATGCAACACATACTATTCTCTCTCTTATTACATACTAAAAGCATGCAATAAAAAAACAGCAATACTATGGGCTTATGAAGCTGTATTTTTCCCAGCACTGCATACAAATTATATTTGCTTTTTAACAATCAATTATAACATCATTAATAAACTGAAATTAATATAAATTTTAATAAGCTGGTCTTGTCCCATAACAGTTTTCTCCCTCTGACACTATCAGTGTCATACCATATAATTATATTCTTATTCTTCTTAATTTGATAAAATACGCCTCAGCATCATAGTAGTCATCATCATTTTTTGTCAAAATAGAACTGTCATTATTTGGGCATGCAGTGGCATTTCATGTGCAGGTGAGGTTAAACATCTTGTAATCACAGCCTTTAGGATAGAAAATGCTAAACGATTACAAATATAATAAAAAGCACAATGACAATACCCTGGATTATGCTAGTTCCCAGGTTGCCAAAAATACTGCCCAGCCATCCAAAAAGTGTCCAGTTTTTGGATGGGATGTCCAACTCTTTGGCCCTTTGTCCCATGAAGTTTGCCATGTTTTCCTGCTCATCATGATAGTCACTAATATATGAACAACAATGACTCCCTATGGGGGCACATGACTCCCCTTTTGCAGCAAGCATTATATTAAGTGCCATTCAATTTTGTCACACCACAGTTTGCATTTCAGTCATTTCTCAATTTGCCATCCTGATGTGATGTGAAGTTTCATTGACCACCTCCTATAGAATTTGGGAAAGTATGGTGATTTCAAGCATTGTCCTTTGTACTCCATACCCAGGATTAAAAATTGAAAATACTTGCTCAGTCCAGTGGATTGCTCACTTATTTCTCAGTGTACCTGCTGGTGGGTGTTCAAAATATTGAATGGCAGGACTAATATAGCCTACAAAGCAACATCCAGACCAGTCTGTAGGCAACCAGGGGTAGGCACGATTACCACAGATGTAGTAACGGTCACTTATCATGCCCATGCTATCCCCCCATCATAGCTTTTTAAGTGCAGAGAGTCTAACACACTTTCATGCCTCATGTCATTACATTTACTGGTTCCTACTGGTACAGTCCCATTTCTGGCATAACATGTGTCTCCATGTTGTGTGGATGCAAATTGAAGAGACACAACCTTTGAAAAATCAGTTACATTACGCCAGGTTAAGCTGATGTCATTAAGGTCCTTTGTAAATGACACCTGTGATGCAGGGATGGGAATCATGGCACTCCCTGCCTTGGAACAATGAGGTATATGTGAACATAGCCAGCAGTTTGTTTTGTTTAGATTTTTGGCATATTGCTGAAGGACCAGCAAGAAACTGTTTTCTCTCAACCAGTTTATAGAAGGGAACAACAGCAGTAACAAAGCAAAAGTATCTGTTATCACTTGATTCATCATGGACTGCTACTGAAGTCGAACTTCTCACTGGGCAGATGATTTATCTGTCACACTTCAATCTCCTTCTGTTGGCTGCACTGATTCATCTGGGGTCCCTACACGACAGGTCTTCTTGCAATGAAGCGAATGAATCCACATTGGTAGCCCTGCACAGCAAACTGCGGTTACAGTGGTGAGTAGGACCTGGAAAGGCCCCTTCCACCTTGGGCTCAGGCAGTTTTTCTTCTGAAAAGTTTTAACATAAACCCAATCACCTGGTTGTAGTTGGTGACAGGGTTGGTCAAGAGGCTTTGTTAATGCTGCTCTTACTGTTCGATGATATTGCTTCAAAATTTTGAAGAGTCTCCTACAATAAGAAATCATAGCATCATCTGACAAAGTTAAATCGGTATTTCCCACTGGAGGCGTAGCTGGAAGAGCCACGGGTCTCCCCATTAACATCTCATATGGACTCAGTTTCCTGGTGGCATTCAGTGAGACCCTCATACTCATTAATGCTAAGGAAAAGGTTTCAGGCCACTTTAACTGGGTTTCAGCACAAATCTTCGAAAGGTTATTTTTAAGGGTCCTGTTTACCCTTTCCACTAATCCAGATGACTGGGGATGGTTGAGACAGTGAAGACTTAACTTAGTATTAAAAGCTTTACATAACTCTTTAAACAGATTATTATTAAAATGAGTTCCCTGGTCACTGTTAACAATGTTGGGTATACCGAATCTCGGTATATAATCAGATAACAATTTTTTAATAACTGTGACTGCATCAGCTTTGTGACATGGGTAAGCTTCCACCCATGCTGAGAACATACACACTACCACCAAAATAAATTGTAAATTATTAGTCTTAGGCATCTGAATGAAATCCAGCTGTATATTAACAAAAGGTCTCCAGGGTGGAGGTAAACATGCAGATTTGCTGTTGGCATGTTTGCTTATGTTATATTCCAAATAAATACTACAATTTTGTACATACTGAAGTATCAAAGGGGAGACATGAGGGGCATACCAACTTTAGGTAACTTGATTAAATAAAGCTCTTACCTGTATGGGCTGGTAGATGATATGCCCTTACTAGGTAAGGTAGCAAAGAGGCAGGCACCACCAGTCGTCCATCTGGATGTCACCATATGCCATCAGAGGATTTTCTACTTCCATCCTTGAGCCACCTCAGAACTTATCCCTGTCATTCTTCAGCTTGAAAGGCTGACAATTTTGCAAAGTCAAACACATCATTACTGTTGTAGTTTGTTGCTGTCAACATACAAAGATGTTTACAACAATTCACTACTGCTTGTTTAGCAGCTTGGTCTGCTAAGTTGTTACCTTTTGTAACAATGTTACTGCTTGTTTAGCAGCTCGGTCTGCTAAGTAAAAATCATTATTTTATGTACCCTGAATTTTTAATTTGATTTCCTGAAGAGGTTAAAAACCCTCTCTCTTTCCAAAGTTGCCCAAAGTCATGTACCACCCCAAAAGCATAACAGCTGTCTATAAAAATATTGGCTACCTTGTCCTTGGCTAACTCACAGCCTTTTTACAAAGCCACTAGCTCAGCTATTTGAGCAGAGTGAACACCCTCTAATCTTTGTTGCAACAATATTGTTTCCTCGGTGCAGACTGCTATTCCTGAGATCAATTTTCCTGTTTGATCTCTTCCACAGGAACCATCCACAAACAGATGCATGTCAGCATTGGTTATAGGAGTGTCCTTTAAGTCCTCCCTAGGAGAAAGCAAATAGTTAGTTACACACACAGTCATGCTCTTCACCATCCTCAGCAGTAGGCAACTGAGATGCAGGATTTAGAACAGGACAGCGGATCAGAGAAATAGATGGAGCAGAAAGATGTGTAAGTTCATATCTAGTTAGACATGCAGTTGAGAGTGGTTGAGTTTTAATTTTAAGCAAAAGAGATGATACAGAATGAGGGACAGCTACTGTGAGATCGCTCCCAAGCACCAATGATTGTGCCAGATTAACTAGAATGGCAGCAGTGGCAACTGCCCTTAAACAAGGTGGAAAATCTTTTGCAAAAGAATCAAGTGCTGTGTTGTAATAAGCCAATGGACAATAGCTGTCCCCGTGTTTTTGGGCAAGTACTCCTTGTGCAAATCCATTTCTTTCATGATAAAATAAAATAAAAGTCTTATAATAGTCTGGTAACCCTAAAGCTGGGGCAGTAGCTAAAGCTTGCTTCAAGTTCTGAAATGAGTTTTTCTCTTCACTATTCCAAAGGAGAGGCTCTGGTGTATCCTGTTTAAAAGATTTGTCAAAGGTTTAGCAATTAAGGATCCACTGTCTACAGTATCCTGCCATACCTGGGAAAGACCTAAGCTGTCTCTCAGTAGTTGGACATGGGGCCTTAGATATTGCATCAATGCAAGATGGTAACACTTGCCTGCTACCCTGGGAAATTAAATGACCAAGATAATGTACCTCAGATGACCACAATTGTAGTTTTTCTCTAGACACTTTGTGTCCCTTTTCTGCAAGGATAGTCAGAAGATTCAAGGTATCCATCTGACATTGTTGAAAGGAGTTTCATGCTATTAGTAAATCATTTACATATTGTACTAACACAGACCCACCCGGAAATGTCACATTCTCCAAATCTTTTTTTAGAATTTGAGAAAATAATGAAGGAGATTCAGTATATCCTTGTGGCAACCATGTCCATGTATATTACTGTCCCTGATAAGTGAAAGCAAACAGAAACTGACTGTCAGGGCGAATAGGTATAGAAAAGAATGCTGAACATAAATCTGTCACAGAAAAGCAACTAGCTGTAGGAAGTATGCAACTCAGTATTGTTGCTGGTTTTGGAACAACAGGAAAAGTAGGTAGCACTGCATTATTTACAGCCATTAAGTCTTCAGCAAATCTATAAGTATCCTTTTCTGGCATTTTCACTGAAATAATAGGAGTATTACAAAGGCTTTTAGCTAGTATTATTATTTTTTGATGTATTAGAGACTGAATTACAGGTTTGAGTTCTTGCTCTGCTTCTGACTTTAGTGGATATTGTGGAACTCCGGGGAGAGGTTTTGATGGATTTAATTTTATTTTTACTTGTTCTGCTGATTTCAGTATACCTACTTCATTTGCATGCTTAGCCCACAAGTTGGCAGGTACCTGCTGTAGTAACTCTCCATCTGTCTGTATGCTTCCAGTAGGCTGTTCCTCAGCTTCTGCTAAAACTGCCAATACGTCCCCTCTGATTCTGTTGGAACATTTAGATACACCCCTTCTGTGGTACAGTAAATAGTACAACCCAGTTTACATAACAAATCTCTTCCTAGTAGGTTTACTGATGCAGTGGTACTCAGGACAAAAGAATGCTTTTCTTCAATCGGACCTAAAGAAATGGGGATGGGTTCTGAAACAGAATACGTAACCATAGTATTTGTTACTCCAACTGCCTTTACTTTCTTTTCTTATACTGGTATATGATTATCTGAAGTAATTTTTAGCACTGGCCTAGTAGCTCCAGTGTCCACCAGAAATGGGGTTTTCTTTGAATTTATTTTCATATTAACGTAGGGCCCATTTTGATCTATTGGCAGTAGAGGGTTAAGTTTCACTTCTGTATTATTTTCTTGACCTAGTCAGTATGGAGCTTCTTGACTCCTTCCAGTCTGAAGAGGTCTTGGAGGAAAAACTGCATTATAATTTGGTTGCCACTCAGTCCAAGTATTTTGTGCTCTCTGCATTTGCCTGTGTGGGCACTCCCCTCTCCAATGTCCTGCTTCTCCACAGTTAAAACAAGATGTATTAGATGAAGCTGGAGGAGCACTGCCCGCTCATTGTTGCCAACTAGCTGCACCTTGTTCCCCTTGACCAGCACTTTTGCTAAATCCTCTAGCAATTCCTCGGGTCTATATTAGCTGAACGAAACACAAGAAGAGCGAATGCTCTTTGGGCAACACATACATCTCGAATTACGTTAAAGATGAACCGTTAAATGAGTGAAAAACAGAAAAATGAACTGTCATACTTGGCCAAATGCTGTCTGTGATGTAACTCCGTCAAGCAGCAAAAGGTATAGACAAGACTGGACTTATTCAGTTAAGAAAGTTACGGAACACATAGTGCAAACATATACATTATGCACCAATAAAGGATAGGTGCTGTTAAATGTGCAAAATACTGTTAAAACTGCAAAATATATTTAAATTAACATGCAATATCCTGCCAATGCAGGAAGTATGTGAATATAAACATACCCTACTTCTAACCCTAAGGTGTAGGTTGAAAGTATTACTATATATGCACTTATCTTAACCCGCACTCTAACCCTAAGGTTAGTAACTATTGCACATTTATGTTAGTGAGCTATACCAGATAAGGGAATCTCAGAATGTGTTAATGTTTACTTTTTGTAATGCAGACACACACTATTTTGTTTACGTTAGGTGTTTTCATGTCACAGTTAGGCACAGTTACGGTTTATTAGGATAGGGTTTGTATATAGTGGGGAACTGCTGCTTTGTGCAGATATTCACATTAGAAGCTCAGTGCTGAGATTAACTGAGTGCATTAGTGATGTTTGTTTTACGCTGATTATCACACTGGGTTTCCAAGGTTGGCCAAACAAAACTTTTCGATATTTTGAATTTCGGCAGAAAAGCACTTCGGCATTTACTGTGTTTGCTGCATTTGTGTCGCCCAAAGTGCATTCGCTCTTATTGTGTTTTGTTCGGCTAATATAGACCCCAATTCTTCTACCCCTTCCCCTGCTTGTACCTCGACCCCTTGGGTTTTCCAGCTGCCTGATTTGTAAAGTTAACAGCTTATCCTCAGTATCCTTCCTTCGTTTTTCCTGGTACTCTGTACAGTGATTTGCAGCACTTAATAAAGACTCTTAAGTCCTTCCCTTGCCAGTCTATGAGCACCTGCTTTATTTGATTTTGTACAGGGGCTTGCAGACCCTGCACAAAGGCTGCTGCAATAGCTGGCTTAGCTTGCTTTTCTGAGTCTGGTATTCCTGAATGTCTAGCAAATACTGTTTTAAGGTGACTCAAACAGTCTGCAGGGGCTTCCCCTTTATTTTGTTTACATGCCTTATTTTAGACCAGTCAGTCTTAACTTGGCACACATCTGTAATATTGTTTAACAATGCTGTTCATTTATCTATTAATGCATTTCCTATAAGGGTGAAATCTGTTATTTCAGCCTTTTCCAGTAACTGCTTTCTTATTTCATCTGAAGTAACTACCCTCAGCAGTTGATTTAAATCTGTCAAAGTAGGATTGTAACATTCTATTATAGTTTTTAATTCTTCTTTGAATTTTAATGGATCTTCTCAAATATTTGGAAAATTTTTAGACATAGAAGGCAAATCAGCAGGGTTCCAAGGATGGTGAACAAGTTCCCTATTGTTAGCCCCCAAAATTTCCCTGAGAGGTGCCAATAGATCCCCTCCAGAGGTTGTAATCTCTTCTTGTTGTACTCTGTCTTGTGAGCGTGTATGGTAAGATACAGGAGTGTCAAATACTAATGCCCCTGTTGGAGAAGTAGAAGCTATCTGAGAAGGACAGGAAGAAGAACCCCCCTCAACTGCAGATGCCTGTTCAAAAGATGAAGACTGCACAGGGAACCAGTCTGAGATGTACCAGTATCACGTGAACCGGGTGTCCAATGGACAGTAGAGCGAAAGGTAGGAGTCTAAGAAACAACAGAGTTTTGTACTGGAGGTACCCGTACTGGTGCATATGGGGGTGGGGGTGCAGTAGCTACTGGTGGATTATCATCCTCTTCAGAAGTTTCTGCTTTTTGGCCATCCTCAGTTTGTTCCAAACCTGCTAAGACAGGATAAGGGGATCCCTTTTTACTGATCTGTACTGCCTTTTTAACCTATTTTACTTGTTGCAACAATTTCTTATTAACATCCTGCAACCCTCTTAACGCTGAGTCCTTTTCCCTTTTAAGTGCTTCACTGTACCAAGAATAAAATGCTGTCATTTGTTCCCCACTTACTTTGCTTTTATTTTCTTCCAAAATGCCTTTCAATGTCAGCAATTTAGTCTTATCATAAGTTCCATTTAATGGAAATAACCCACAAGCACAATTCTTAGTAAGTTGAAACCAGTCATGCAAATATTTACAACTTTTCTTCCCATAGTTAAAATACATAAAATATGCAGGTGTTCCCTTTTCAGGGATTTGAACTTGCTGCCTATATTTGCTCCCATTTTTCTTATTTTATAAATCAGTAATAATAAAAATGTTAGGCTTACCTTACAACTCCTGGCAATTCCGAAGACAGAAAATAACTGTAGTAATCCATACACCATACAGGGAGGGAAGGGTAGGAAGTCTGTCACTGAGCAGCAACAGAGGAGAGGTTTCACTCAGCGTTTTCCCACAGCACCCCCTTGCTTTTGTCCCTGCACAAGCTCAAAAGTTACAGCTCCAGCATTGCGGTCGGGATAATGGGGCGGATAGGTACTGTGTCCAGGACTGACCACTCTTTCAGACCCTCTGAGGGTACTTTCATACAATCGCACTGTTAACTCCCAGCGTGCTTTTGGGCTCATGAATTTATTTTAACAATACATACCTCTATGTCCTATCATGCAGTAGGCTCATGAATTTGTTTTAACAGTATATAGTCTACGTCCCAATCATGCGGTGGGCTCATGACCTTGTTTTAACTTTATCTTTAACTTTTAACTTTTTCTTTTCTTTCTCTCATACATTCATACATTGACAGAATAAAAACATCTCTCATACTTCTTACCTTTCAATTCTAAGGGTACCGCCCTCGACACAAGGCACCTCCTTGTGTTAATTTGCCTTTTACTGTATGTGCACATACATTTACTATACTCATTTACTGTGGGGTCCTCCCACTATTACTTGTATAGCTTACAACCACTCAGTCAAACAAAAACACAGTCATGCACTTATTCTACAAACACAGTCATGCACTTATACTACAAACACAGTCATGCACTTATTCTACAAACACAGTCATGCACTTATACTACAAACACAGTTATGCATTTATTCTACAAACACAGTCATTCACGTATTCTACATTTTGCTAAAATTGTCTGAAAGAGAGAAAGGAAAAAAAAAAAAACACAAACCAACCCTTTTCCCTTACAAAATAATTTCCCTGCCAAGGCTAGCATGTTTGCATACCCTGAATAGCTACACATCTGAGTCTCTGACTATCCCATGCAAAGCAGTGTGGAATTCACAGAAAATCTGTGATGGGCCCTATTCCAGAGCTGCCCTGCAGCAATACCAAAGTTCAGATCCAGAGAACGGCACCAAATTGTTAAAGTCATAAATAAATAACATTAAGAATTTACCTTATACGCCTTTAGTCAGGAAGAAATTTTATTCTTACAGCACTGAGAGTTAGTCTTCATAATTCTTGATGAAGCATTCTCACTTTACATACAAAAACTGTAATTGTATACATTTTCTTATCAAACTGCTCATGTAATTTCATGATGTTATAATGACTGTGTCCTATAGAAAACTTTGCAAATGTCCTCATCCCTTGTCATTTTCGCTTTAGACTTAGTTTCAAACCTGCTTTAGCAATAACGCACTCTTCGCCTGGAGGAGTCAGGCTAACAAATTCCTTTTTGTAATAACTACATGCCTCACTTCATGCAACACATACTCTCTTATTACATACTAAAAGAATGCAGTAAAAAAAAAACAGCAATACTGTTGGTTTATGAAGCTGTATTTTTTCCAGCTCTGCATACAAATTATATTTGCCTTTTAACAATCATATTATAGCATCATTAATACACTGAAATTAATATACATTTTAATAAGCTGGTCTTGTCCCATAACAATTGATTGTCAGCAATGATATCTCTTTCCCCTCTTCCTTTCCTGAATCCTCCTTGAGATTCTACCAATTCTCTGTCTATATATGACTGCAAACACCACTGGATTATCTTTAGCAAGATTTTGCTGGCGTGAGAAAATAGAGCGATTGTCCGGTAGTTGCCGCATTCCTTGGCATCTCCTTTCTTATAAATTGGTACAAAATAGATCTTTTCCAGTTTGTTGGCCACTTTCTTTCTTTCCAAACCCATTGACACAATTTGGTCAATGCAGCAGTGGCTCCATCACATCCCTTAATGAGTTATATTGGTATTTCTTCTAAGCTGGGAGCTTTGATGTTTGACTGGGCATCAATTGCTGCAAAAACCTCTTCTTTCAAAATTTCTTACTCTTCTTCCATTAGGACTTCATCTTTATGGTCCTCAACAATTTCATTTTAATAGAGATCATCAATATAACTCCTCCATTGTTCTTTAACTCTCTCAGGCTCATTCAGTATCTTTCCATCAGCACCGTTGAACATTTCCATTCATAGTTGAAATTCATGCCTTATTTTTTTGATGCACTGGAATGCTAGTCTGGCTTCCCCACAAACATGTTCAGATTCAATCTGCAGGCAGATTGTGCTGAAATATTGTCCTTTGCTTGTTCTGATTTCTCGTTGAAATAGCTGATTCAAACATGTCATTTTTTTTCTCTTGCCAGATGTTTTGGCTTTTTTCTTTCTTCTGCTATCGTTGAGTGGGCCTTCAGGCATTTATGCAGTTACCTCCTACTGTGCCTCTAGGTGTCAAATATTGCTTGTTCCTGTTTGCATTAATAATTCTAAAACCATGCTACATACATGGTATCATGGTATCAGGATATTTTATACTGAAGCATATATGATGGCAAACACAATGGTATTGATATTTGACCTCTGTCTAATGCAACTAAAGAGATATTGAATGTTATTTGTATACTGTTTATTTGTATTGTAATACTTTTCATATTTCTCTAAATATCTCAACACTCAGGTAACACAGACACAGCTGCATAACATTATATAAAAGCTCACAGCTATATAAAGAAAATTCTGCTGGCAGTTTGCATCTGGCTTGAATGGTTACTGAGATATCATAATCTGTTTATACATTACACAATTAATATTCACTGCCTTTATTGTGGCTTATAAAATCCAGTTTAAAGCATGGAACTGAATGAATGCCACTGATGTAAAGATTAATTTATCCTGAATAATTTGCCATTTACATATTTATTTTAACACTTATGGTTCCAGAGATATGTTTGAACTGAAGGTGATAACTTCATTTTTTAAAGCCTCAAGCCACACCCACTGAGAGGTAAAGGTACACACTCAAAAAAGCTGCACTGGAGGGAATGAGTTAACAAGCATGCCACCACATACTTCTGATTTTAACAATGTCAGGTTGTACTTTATAAAGGATGACATCATTATAGTGTCACAGCTTGCATATACTGTTCTGAGATTTATTTGCGAAGGCAGGACTTGTGATATGATTGTATGAGCGCAATTTGCAAAAGTACATAGAAGTACATCAAGCAGCTGAAGTGAAAGAAGCTGTCACAAATGCATATTGCAGAAGTGAGATAAACGTGCCTGTTTCTCAGGATGTTGTATAGATGACACACACACACACACACACACACACACACACACACACACACACACACACACACACACACACACACACACACACACTTTGGAAACAGCAGTTGTGCAATGCTGGAGTTATGTGTCTTCACATTCAGATAAATATATCCACAGTAATGCATGTTTATTTTATTTTACATTTGTTGACTGGGCTAGTCTAACTGGATATATGTCCATTTTCAGTAGAGGCCCGGGGAGAAAAGCTCCAGGTTATAATACATAGAACATACATAGTTCATAATAACAGGCTGTATAAGGTTATGATAAGCAAAGAAACAATAAGCATGAGTAGCAATTATGAAAAAACAAAATAGTCCCAAATTTTTTTTTTTTTTTTATGAAGGTGGCAAAATATAAAGGAAAGGATAAAGAGAGATAGCTGTGAAGTACAGATAGGACAGATATCAAAGATAGAATAGGATGAGTAGAGGAGTACATCATTTTCTAACAGCTTTAAAAGTTGTTTTAAGAAGGAGTGGTGAGAGAAAAATACCTAAGAAGAGAGGAGAGAAAGTTAAGATGAATGAGTGCTGTTCACAGGCTAAGTTCCATGTCTTAATGTATAGTCGTGGAACGTAGGAAAACAAGCTATTGGGGAGTTGGGTAGAGAAGGGGAGAGGGAAGGTGAGATAGGAGATAGATGAGCAGGCTAGTCTGTTACTGACAATATTAATAGGATATGATCACCAATGTCCACTGCCCAGTGTCACTATAAATCCATACTGAATGTAACAATGCAGATATGCTCTATAATGCTGAAGTCTGTTTTACAATGGCCGAGGTACTGATATATCATTTGGAAGTGCATTGCTGCAGGGCACGCATTAATATCAGACAGTATGTGTTTAGTGAATCACACATGTCACTGCCATTCACTTGTGTTTATGAATGCATTTCCATGATTTGGAGGATTACAGCCCAGTATCCAGAGCTAGACATGCTAACCAGCACTTTACATAGCTCATCACAGAGAGGCCGATTTGTGCAGATGATGGCAAAGTATTAATGTATGCATGATTAGAATTTTAGGGATTCAGTTTGGACCTGTGCAGTAGCATTGTCCACTGGTGCTCATTGCCAAACTGTGCTCAAATAGGGACATACAGTGACTGACCTGATTGCAGTAACTGCAAAATACATCTGTCTGTTGATAATGTTTCATGTGTCAGGCTTGCAAGATATGTTATTTGAAAAATTGCTGGGAGACACTATGATGTGCATGCTGTACTCTATATATGGAATGTTTTGGCCACAGTTTTATCATATAAATAACTGTTGACCATGGCTTCCCCTTTTGTGTGACATTAATTAAGTGCTGAGCAAATGCAGTTCTCTGTGTAATGAAAAAGTCTAAAATTTAATTTGGTTCACCTTCCTTCACAGAAAAAGGCTCAGCAACAAGGCATGTGTGAGTGGATGTTATTTTCTATCGACATGATTTCATACTTCGACAACATTTCAGTTATTTACTAATCTTGCACTTGGAAAATATGGGACCCTTGACAAGCATAATCATGCATTAAGAGAATAGCGGGGCTTGAACTTTGCTTCTTTATAGAAATAACAGTACATTTTACCCGCTGTAGCTTTGTCATGCTGTTAGTACAGCCTCATTTGTATCATGCATTCTTGTTTTTAAATTTCTCCTACTACCATTATTTTATGTTCAATATCAGTAGCACACAGCATTAAAAAATATACTCCTTTTCAAATTTGCATGTTGTTGCTTCAGCTTTAACATACCATAAAAGCCAGTAGTTTCAAAATATTTCTGTGTATATATGAGAAAAAAATATAAAATTATTTTTTTTAATTCTGTATCTCTAAAAATAAAATGTCTAAAGCACTTTAATATATAATTAGTATAATTTGATCTTTTTTAACATATTAACTATTAATAAAGTTGTTAGTACCCATAACAACTTACTATCTAGTAATTGTACAGTAATCATTATTAACTATTAATAAAGTTGTTAGCACCCATAACAACTTACTATCTAGTAATTGTACAGTAATCATTATTAACTATTAATAAAGTTGTTAGCACCCATAACAACTTACTATCTAGTAATTGTACAGTAATCATTATTAACTATTAATAAAGTTGTTAGCACCCATAACAACTTACTATCTAGTAATTGTACAGTAATCATTATTAACTATTAATAAAGTTGTTAGCACCCATAACAACTTACTATCTAGTAATTGTACAGTAATCATTATTAACTATTAATAAAGTTGTTAGCACCCATAACAACTTACTATCTAGTAATTGTACAGTAATCATTATTAACTATTAATAAAGTTGTTAGCACCCATAACAACTTACTATCTAGTAATTGTACAGTAATCATTATTAACTATTAATAAAGTTGTTAGCACCCATAACAACTTACTATCTAGTAATTGTACAGTAATCATTAACTATTAATAAAGTTGTTAGCACCCATAACAACTTACTATCTAGTAATTGTACAGTAATCATTATTAACTATTAATAAAGTTGTTAGCACCCATAACAACTTACTATCTAGTAATTGTACAGTAATCATTATTAACTATTAATAAAGTTGTTAGCACCCATAACAACTTACTATCTAGTAATTTTACAGTAATCATTATTAACTATTAATAAAGTTGTTAGCACCCATAACAACTTACTATCTAGTAATTGTACAGTAATCATTATTAACTATTAATAAAGTTGTTAGCACCCATAACAACTTACTATCTAGTAATTGTACAGTAATCATTATTAACTATTAATAAAGTTGTTAGCACCCATAACAACTTACTATCTAGTAATTTTACAGTAATCATTAGTTTTAGTTTTGAGCTATCAAAATATGTTCATGGATTGTTTTCTAATAGGTAACATAAAAATTATCAGTCTAGAAAACTAAACATTTAAAAACAGAAGCTAGAGCATGTTTTAACACTTGGTAACCAAATATCTTCATTGTTGTTTGAGGATGATTTGTAAGTACAATTATTGGTATGCATGAATACCACAGAAAGGTCACTAGCATTTTATCTTAACTTTTTAATTAATGTTTCATCAGGAAGAATTGAGATAGTTTGTAAATCATTTCATGGCAATCTAACCACTTTAACATCTAATCATTTTAATTAACATCTATCTTATTTTTTTCTTTGAATGCAAGATATTAGGTCTGCAAAGCAACAATCCCATGATGGCTGCCTGCTTGATTGTCATGTTGTGACCAGCTATCACATGCAAAGGAACAAACACTGCAGTAACTAGTCAGATGGCCAAAAGATACTATGGCAAAATAAATAACCAAATAAATAGATAAATAAAATTAAAAAGAATTGAGCATTTTTCATGACTACCGATAGATTGCAGTTGGTCATACTCAGTCATAATTTGTTGCCAGCAAAGCATCATTCCCTTTCGCTGGGGGTGCTCATCCTCTTGCATTGTTCAATAGTGGTCTTAGGCCATTGCAGGTACTGGCATGAAGTGGGGTCAATTCTGAAATATATTTGGCTGGAATGCCATACCTTTTTCTTATTATTTTGAACCCCTTACTCTCTTGGTGGCATTTTTTATCTACAGTAACATTTTCTGTTCTTAATCAAATGTGTTTTTCTGTGTTATCATCAACTACTCAAAATCACTAAAAGACATTTTTTTTGCTTTTTAATTTCTCCTAATCTTTTGGGTTTGTAATACCATCACAGGAATGAACCCCATTCCTTAGTCAAAGTATGATTGAAGTTCATGAAATTAATATTGTTTCGATCTTTGATGTTAGCCAAAAGTGCTCTTCGCAGTACCTGCAATGTCCCCAGAAATGACTTCTTCTGTAATTCATACGGAGTTAAATGTATCGGAAACCCGTTGTTCCTACTAGTTACGGAGTTAAATGTATCAGAAACCCGTTGTTCCTACTAGTTACAGAGTTAAATGTATCGGAAACCCGTTGTTCCTACTAGTTACGGAGTTAAATGTATCGGAAACCCGTTGTTCCTACTAGTTACGGAGTTAAATGTATCGGAAACCCGTTGTTCCTACTAGTTACGGAGTTAAATGTATCGGAAACCCGTTGTTCCTACTAGTTACGGAGTTAAATGTATCGGAAACCCGTTGTTCCTACTAGTTACGGAGTTAAATGTATCAGAAACCCATTGTTCCTACTAGTTACGGAGTTAAATGTATCGGAAACCCGTTGTTCCTACTAGTATTGAAACTTTCTGGGTATCCTCCTTCCACATTGCTCTCACTTCTGCCTGCAACTCCTGGTCTTTTATGACTTGTGTGTGTGTGTCTCTCTCTCTGTACATAAGACACTGTAATTACTGGGTGTAGCAATTTCAATGATCAATGCACTTTTGCCTTCTTTTCTTGGAGTGCTATATCTGGTTTCCTCGCATCTGTTTTTTGAACTGTTGGTAATGGGTGATCGCATATGACATAAACTGCATAATTTTCTATAATGCTTTGTGGCTCATGTTTCCAGTACTTCTCAGCTACTTCTATATTGTAATGTTTGCACAATCCCAGATGCAAAAGTCTTGCCACATTATTATGCCTTTTAGTATAGAGGCCTTCTGCCATTAGTGTATTACATCCAGCAACAAGATGTGCTACTGTTTCCAATTCTGTTTTACAAAGCCTGCATTTGTCTCTTTCTCTGACATCTTCAATGGACTTTGTAAACCAGTGTGTACATAGTCCACTATCCTGGGCCATCAATATTATCCTCTCATATTTTTGTTTAAATTGATCTTTCCTTAACCATTCCTGCATTAGATCCTGATGAACATGAGGTTGTTCCAGGATTTTTCTTCACTTGCAACTATATTTATGCATTTTCCACAGTTCTTCCCTTCTCATCTGATCCTTCACCTTATATTCTTTCTTTTGTTTTTTTTTTGTTTTTTTGGTACATTCAGCTGCTGCCTGATTTATAGTGGGTCTATATTAAATCAGCAAATGCTTAAAAAAGCGAACGCTGATTTATCGACCCCATGTAAGTGAAAGCTTACAATCCCGAACACTTAGAAGAGTGATTTTTTCCCCAGGGAAAAAAAAATCACTGTTCCAAAAAAGAAAAAAAAAAAACTTTAAAATATTACATAAAGTGGGGGATTTGCCCCCACACCCCCCCTACTTAAATATACCAACTCCAGGATCGCACTGCAGTGACAAAAATGGCAAAATAATGAAGGCAGCCAACTGTTTTTCCCAGGGAAAGAATTTGCTTATATGCCATTTCGGTATTTTGCTGTTTCATGCTTTCAAGTTTGATCAAGACGCATTTGAAAGAATGCATATTTGATCATATAATAGGGAACCTTTATATCTACTTCTGGTTTGATTTCCTATCCTGCTTGACACTGATGTGCTTCTACTAAACTAAGCATGGAAGTCATCTTAAACCTGCTTTCTTCATATTTTAAGACTTTCAATCTGTTTGGATCTTATGAAGTCAGCAGATATGTATGTAATCAGTTTCAAGGTAACCCATACCTCCTTCAGAACGGGGAATATATAATCTTGGTATACACTGATTTTTATAAATCATTTGATAAGCATAAACCTGTTTTCTTGTTTTTTGTCCAAATGATCCAATACCTTTTGGGGCCAGTCAATCATACCAAAATGCAAATTAGTTTATAGCTTGGACTTTGTTCCTAGATGTTAGGACTGTTTTCAGTATTCATTTTAGTCTTCTAAAATGTTCCTTACTACATTTTATTTGCATTTTTTGATGTTTTGTTGTTGATCCTTCATCAGTTCCCCAAAATTTATACACTCTCTCCTGCTCAAGTTCTTTTATATCACATTCCTGTACCAGACTGATATTTTCTTGGTGCAGCAGTTTTCCTGCTTTAAAGGTTGATTTTGTACATTTATCAAGACCAAATGACATTCTTACATCATCTGAAAAAGTTTTAACCACTTGCAGTTGTGCAGTTGTTGTGGACAATTTAGTGTAACTTGTTTCTGCCAGTTATGCATTTTTGAGGAGAATGCAATCTGTGGGCAGGTTCTGTTAACAGGCAGGTGTCCCTGGCATGAATGAAACTTGAATGGCTTAGCAATTCATAAGAGCTGTCTCCTGGTAGAATGTCAGACATTCACATATTTGTTACATAACTGAATCTTCATGTTTTATATTCTGCTCTTTAGTTGGGTATCTACAGAAATAGAAGATGGATGTGGTTTTACTCTTACAGAGCTAAAAATTGAAATGTGTCTTCCCTCCAATTCCATTATTTCTGAAATGCCTCCCAAAATGAAAAGTTGTACAAAGTAAAAAGTACATTTGAATATAATGTCTTCGCTTGATCAAACTAGTCACAATTTTCTATCTTTATGCTTCTCAGCTCTAATCCATTATTTCACCATCACCTAAGACAGGTGACTGCTGTTCGTGGGGCTACTAAATATTCTCAGCCAGTCAGAGTAAGAGTTCTCATAGGTCCACAACTGGAAATCAGCCTAGCCTAATACAGGCATGTTGCTGAAGGGCCTGCTAATGGTCATGTAGCGGCTTTAGCTGTACAAAACATTAAGCTCCTTCAGTATCTTTACCTGATGACACTCAGTGTCTTCTTAAGTAAATAGGAGAAGCTACATTCAGAATATGTTGCTGGGGGATGTAACTCACATGTATTTGTATCTTATGACAGCTGTCCTCTTCTGTTCTTTAGAGCAAACAGTAAAATTCAACATGTTCCAGTGCAGTTTTTTTTTTCTGTGTGCCCACAGTCCTTTGCCAGTTTTGTACATGCTTGTAAAAGACTTTGTGAGTGATTTCATGCATCTTATCTGATATTGCTGTAGGTTACTAACAATTTATTAGTTTATAAATTATGATATGGTGTAACTGGTGCTCTTTCTTTCTTTGGCTTTTGCCGTCTTTTCCATAAAATGAACTACGGTGACGTGTTGCCCTCAAGCTGTACAAATGTAATGCCCCACTCATGGCACAAAATAAAAGCAGTCCCACTGACCTTTGAAGTATTTAATTACCAGAATCTGCATTTCTGAAACTTTTCCATCAATTATTTTCTTGCCTAAGGAACAGGATTTGAAATAACTCACTGCACACTACAGAAATTATTTATTAACAAACTTTATTTCTACTTTTCAACAGCAAGTCTACTTTAATAGTTTATTTTAACTAACAAAACCCATGGCATGAAACAATAACTAAATGGAATGGATAGTTTGAAACAGCACTTTAGACATGCAGCTCAGCAATTCTTCAAAGCAATGCAATAAATGAAAAAAAGTTAATACATTACTGGTTGGCACTTTAACGCAGCTGCCTCGTTGACTGAGGAGCCCAAAATAGTCTGGTATCTGGTTGGAAATTCCAACCAGGAACAGGCCTGGGCAATGCATCCATTCCACAGAGAACTCTAAACCAGACCCCTGTGAGACCCCAGCTTATATAGGCTGCTTATTTACTCAAAAGTCAAATATGTCCTATAACTAGAATGTTCCCCTCTCACAGGAAAAGTACAGACTAGATAACAGCAAACAGGGGTGGTGGCCAGTCAACCACAAATGCTTCAGTAAACCTGGCAAGTTCCCGTGATCATACTCCTTAAAATATATAAACAACTCTAAAATATGTAAACAGCAGAATATTCTATCAAACTAGGAAAGATATAAACAACTCTTAAAATATGTAAACAACAGAATGTTCTATCAAACTAGCAAAGGTGTGATGGCAAGATAGTAAACTGAGCCATCACAACAAATTGTATTGCCAAGTTATGATGAATCAGCCTAACATCTCGTACTGCCAAGCTTCTTTTGACCTCTTCCCTAAACACATAGAAGAGTGTAGAAAAGTAAAATGTTATGCTGACTATTAACCAATTAATAGCTGAGTGTCAGTAATCAGGCCTACACGTAGTCAATAGTCACTTTAGCCATATTTGCATTACAATCGGCCCTTAGACTATTGATTCTATGTGTAAGATAAATATTTTATTTTAGAAGTTCTTTTATACATACAATAAGTCAAATAGCAGTTTTAAAAGGTTAATAAAATCACAATTATTATTACAATCAGTACAGGGTGAATAAGCCAGTTTAGCAATATAGTTCCCGATAATCACCATTTAGTAAAAATATCCCACCAGTTATGTGATGTATCTGATTCTGTTTTCTTAGCCAAGCTGACCTTTTTCCGTACGATGATACTTTTCATTTCATGATACAAAATACTTCAGTTTATTATTTGCAAATGTTCTTTAAGCTGTTGCGTATTGTTCAATACTTGATATAAAGAGTTCAGGTTAAATGTCAAGTTATGATATTTCAGCTTCTCTGGTAACCAGGTTTGAAGTACATTAACATGAGTTTAGGAGAAAAGATGTCAGTTTCATTCTGCCAGTTTAAATGAGTTACGTTACTTAGACAGCCTACAAAAGGACTTTTTAAGGCATATGACAATGTTTGATTTGTCACTAAACATATGAATTGTGGTGATATTTCCAAACATTTCAAAAATAGAAGGTAATATAGTTAATTTACAGATGTTGATGGAATGCTGAAGAAAACACAGTTCGTATATGGGGGAATGTTGTCCACAAATAAGTCCATTCATTGTTTCAGTGCAATGCTCCAGTCTGTGTGTTCTGTTTAAGGAGTCAATGTAGTTTCCTACTAAATGGGGTATCCAATACTGGAATGGATACAAAGGAGGTCCAAATACTAGTGGCGAGGTTACAAATTGACACAGTATTTTTGCATTTGTGACATTATAGTGGATGATATAACCTGCAAAAAAACTATTTGTACACTAACCTCAGGATTCAGCAAGCTCTGCACGGTGTGTAAGAATAGTGAAGGAGCTTCTGGAGGCAATATGGCCACTGAGAGATCCAGAAAGAAGCTCCCGGGATGTGCACGAGTGCTCCTGCACTATTCCTGCATGGACACAGCTCTTGTATGCAAATTACTCCATTTGCAGGTGAAAACCATGCAAATGAGGTGAATTTGTGATCCAAGAAGCTGGCAGCCGTCTGTGCAGGACTAGTGTAACCTGCAGAAATGTACTTGGTTAGTAACAGAGTACATTTCTGCAAACTACAAAACAGAGCCATGACAGCTACAAATAAAAGGTGTATATAATGTGTAAAGTATGCCGGTGGCCAAATATATGGCCATTGGCATGGAAAACAGTTGCAAAAATGAAAACTTTTATTTTTTTGGCTGATTTTGGCTGTTTAAGCTTAGGGCAGCAGCGTGCAAATGGGATCAGCCGGAAAATAACAGAAAAACCCTGAAAAAAGCTTTCCCTGCAAAATCACAATTTTGCCATTAAAGTCAATGGCAGGCAGAAGACAACAAGGCCAGTGAATAGTGATTGCTAAGGGGAAAGGCTCAGTGTGGGACTTGTAACTAGGCATTAGCAGGCAATCCTATGCAAATGAGGGGAATGATACTGAATCTCAGATTACCCCTCATGGCTAGCCTGCACCCAACCATGTAGGTGCAGGAAGACCATGGTGCAAGCCTAAGAGCTAGCTGACATCATAGAAGGGTGTGTCAGGTATACTGTAAGCTTATCGGAGCCCTGTGGCTTGGGTTTGCCCTTAGCTTAGCAGAGCTAACCAAGGGGGTATGTCTGAAGCTGCTAAGCACTCTTTACATTGCCTAAACAGTGTGCACACCACGCACCGTGTTTTAAACGAAAAAAAAAAAGTAAGCCAGAAAATAGCAGCTCCATGCATATCTCATCACTGTGTTTGCATGGCACGCCTCAGGGCTTAAACAGGAAGGCAATGGGAAGGGAAAACAGCAGTAGGAAGGTAATCAAGGAGAACTAGCATAGCTGGCAGGTCAAATGTATCAGAATCAGCCAATTACACAGGCAGCAGCCCAGCCCAGCACACAACTATAAACTATGCAAACACCTTTCCCTCTGTTTTTTCCCACAAACTCTACACCACAGGTGTACACAAATGGGGAAATTTTCCCTAAAAAAAGCAACAAAATGATAGGGTGAGGATGAGAATGCTGATGACCAACCCACAGTGAGGAGAAGGAGAAGAGTGTACAGACTCAGGATAACCTACTAGGAGCTACATGAGCTGGAGATAGTGGAGTGCTATAGGGTGGACAGGGACCTGCTACAGCAAATTGTTGAGCTGTGCCAGCCACGCCTCACACACAGAACCAACAGAGGGGAACCCATACCAGTGGATAGCAAGGTATGTGTAGACCTAAGAATACTAGCCACAGGTACCTCACAAAGGCCAAATGGGGATATCATGGGGATCTCACAGGCATCAGCATCCAGGGTAGTCCACCAGTTCCTGGATGCCATGTCAGCACATGCCGGTGAGCACATATATTTCCTCAACACCCGTGAGGCGTTGACCAGCAATATGCGCCTCTTCCACCAAATAGCAGAATACCCTGAGGTAGTGGGTGCTATAGACTGCACGTACATACACATCAAAGCACCACCCGGTGAGCAGGGTAGGGACTACATTAACCGCAAGGGCTTCCCTCCATCAACTCTCAGGTCATGTGCGATGCCCATGGCATTATAATGAATGTGTGTGCTGGCTGCACTGGAAGCTATCACAACTCCCACATCTGGCATATGATGCAGCTGTACCAGAGATTTGCCAATGGGGGCATCCCATATGGCCAGCTAGTGGGGGATGCTGGTTACGCACTGGAGACGTGGCTGATAGCACCCATCAGAAATGCACACACACCCGAACAAGAACTCCATAATGAGGCACACGCACAGACCAGAATCATACTAGAGCATGTGTTTGGGATGCTGAAGTCACAGTTCCGGTGCCTGGACATATCCGGTGGAGCCTTGCAGTACTCATCAGTTACATGTACCCAAATTGCCATCATATCTGCCATGCTACACAATATGATCCTGCAGAAACAGCTGCAGCAGGAACAGCATGGGCAGGGCCACACAGCCCCCCACCATTGCCAAGGCCTGCACAGGCACAACATGACTCGGAGAAGGAACAACCTGAGCCTGCCCCAGTAGGCAGAAGGAGGCATGCCCAGTATGCCCAGGCCTTGGCAAAGAGGGAATGCATAGCACATACATTGACACGCTAGGAACCCAGGTAATGACACCTCTCTCTGACTCGCATATACAGTAAACGGGATGCCAAACATGACACTACCTGTGCTTAACCATGTATAGGGAGTGTACTATGTGCACCCAACATAGTCAGCCCTCCAGCACCATCCTCAATACTGGCACAACCACAAGGTAAGTCACTCTCACTATCAATTGCTGAATGGAGTAGTATGCTTTGTTACTTGTATCTATGGTATGGATGTGAGCATGCAAGGGAATAGAGTGGCTGAAAGGGATGCCAGCAGATAGTACACAGCTAAATTGGAAGCATGAAACCTGTAATAAATACTGGTGTCACCATAGTAGCCAGTACTAGACAAGGTGACAAAACCAACTGCAGGAAATGTGGTGGGCCAAATGTGTGTCCATAGAACACACACATGCCAGTCAGTGCGGCCCACATACCCAACAACAGTCTCAGCCAGCAGGACAGGTGGCTTTGCTAAGGCCCCTGATTGATGGCTGTGGAAAACAGCCCCCCCGACATATATAGATAGACTACAACAGGTCAGGCAGTGAGATGTTAGTTCTGAAGGGTAAGAAGTCTGAAATTAAAATGTAGGTCAATAAAACCTAAGAACTGTAGTACATTGATATGCCTGTAGTCTGCATGATATGTCAGAATACAGAATGAAATGGAGTACCTGAAATACCAGTACAGTCATAGCAAATGTGTACAAATGTCAGGTGTGCCCCCCCCCCACAATCCTATTTAGAAATGTAATAACATGTATGTGTATGTATAATAACAGTGGAGCACAGATTACCTGAGCTGGCCAAAGTAGCAGGATAGATTGTAGCATGTGTACAATATACAGGGCTGTGTGTGTTAGGTTGGTGTGTGTTGTATATTGTGTGAGAGTGGTCAGCATATAGGCATGGTGGGTTTTGTCCTGGTGGCCATTGGCCAGTACTGCTGATGACAGGGCCAATATCTCACAACTGCAGTGCCAAATACAATGCATCCCAGCAAGACACATTCCAGCAGTAGGCCATAGTAATTGCTCGGATGTAATATCTGTCACCATCTGAAAGATGGACATGGCATAAACGTGGGCCCAGACATGCAAACAGTACACAGGTGGAAGTACCCCAGACAGACAGTGTGTAAAATGTTACTGTCAAATGGACACACCTTTGAAATTGTACATGCAGGTTAGCAGCACATTAGTCGAGTTTGTAGTATGGTATACCAATATCGTCTGGCCAAACACTGGCAGACCACAAAGGTCACAGGTATGAAGTATTGAGAAACCGCAGGTGTCCCTGCACAAGCCAGCATATGTGGAATGCCCCACGTATATCTGTGAGTCAGCTGCAAGTAGCTTCCATAGTACACATGCACCCAGCTCACCCCACCATCAGCCACAGGTACCTCACAGGTCTTATCCCTGCTGTTGGGAATGAGTACAATATGACCCCCACCTCTCTATGGAAATAGCCACAGAATGCAGCATGCTGAAGAGGTGTCCCATGCAGGTGTGTCCCTAGCTGTAAGCAGCACTCTGCCAGCATCCACACCACTGGATCAATAATGACAGAAACTATTGACATTAACACCTTGCACACCTACCCTATCAACTCAGGGGAATAGAGTGGCTTGCAGCCTGGGACTGTAGGAGTGTCACAATGCAACTGCCTACTACAGATGGCCTGCATCACTACCAAATGCCCTACAGTCCTCTGTCAAAGGCCTGTGTCTCACCCATACTGCCAGTGCATGTTATCTCATGGACTCCCAAATAACATAATACAGTCCACAGAACCCAAATGCAAGGCCATGTTGACAAATCCCAGTAACATGTCCACCATGTCCTACTGCATGAAATGTGGACCAACCCCAAAATACTGCTGAGATGAAGTGATAACTAAAAGGAACTTAGCAGATAATATTTGCATAATGTTTGGAAGATGATAGAATAACGGGGGGGGGGAGTAGGAGCATGGTCGCCATGGAGTATGTGAAGTCTGAAACTTAGACGTGTGCACATATTATCCCTGCCTGCAAACGCAGGAATGGGTGGCTACAAACCTGCTTGTAAACTAAAATGTGAAGGGGTAATGTCCAGAAATATATCCCCTGCCTCTGGGTAAACTGTGTGAATCTGTACAGCTGTAAAGTATGGCCACAGCAGGATATGGTCATACTGTCACATCGATGGATGTACAAGCATGTGATCCTCAGCCACCACTGTACCAAGATGCTGAACCATTTACACAGACCCAACAGCAAGTGTCTGCATATCCACCTCCAGAATGACATGATTGTGCAAGAATATGTAGGCTGCAGACCACAATACTGGACACAGCTTCATTCACCCTATGTTCCCCAGAAAATTACTGCAAGCAAATATGTATACCTGACAGTAGTTGATGACATAAAACATCACAGTGTAGAACAGTACATATGTCTGAATATCTCTGCTAACACCAAACTCTTGTAGCAGAAGCAGCACAGATGCAATTACCTACAGTAACCCACTATCCTTTGCCCATTCTGACCCTATATTGTAAACCAATCTACAGATATCCCACATAAACAGGTTGCTAGCTGTAAGTGTAGAACATAAAAACCTGCACTGGAGTACAACCTGCACACATTCAATACAGACGGTCATACTGGGCATGCTCCCACACTTAGAGAAATGAAGCCCATGTCTGACAACAAACTAATGAAAAGTCATAGTGGGCATGCTCCCACACTTACAGAAATGAAGCCCATGTCTGGCAACAACAGTGAACTATACATACCTGACAATCACAGATGTTTGTGCACACACTCCACATTGCACACCAGTCATGCTTTGCACACACATCGGATAGGAATACACACATATATCCAAGGGCAACACACTATAATAAGCCAATCTTATACATACATAGATGTGTGGAAGAGAGTGACAGACAGTGACAAAGAGCCTCCCATCATGAGGCCTGTCTTACCCTGCACACATCCAATTGGCTAAAACCACATGAAGTGCAAATGTCAATCACTGTAGACATTTGCCTCTGGTATCCCTCGGCACTATAGTGTCTGTGGTGCTTGTGATAACTGTGTAACATGACTGTACAAGTCATTATTCATCTAGCAGTTGTATACATGTACCTGTTAAATTTAAACCTGTGTGTGCCTGTGTGTTGTGTATCTGCTTCCAGATGAATGGTTTATGGCCCATGCACACACACTGCACTCCCCATTGCCCTACATTGGCAAGCCTGCTGATGTAATTCACCTTGAAATATACCTTTGGTGAAAGAATAGCCCTTTAAACTCAGTGGCGTGTGCTATAACTGTGTAAAGCTACAATGTGATGTACTAGTTAAGTAGGAGTTCTAATCCCCAGACATGGTGACTGTGTGTGTGTGTGTGTGTGTGTGTGTGTGTGTGTGTGTGTGTGTGTGTGTGTGTGTGTGTGTGTGTGTAGGGAACAATGCTTTTAAGGCAATTCACAGTCGCTACAATTTTCATTGCCCTACTTTGGCAGGGCTGCTGATGTCATTCACTTTGAAATACACCTTTGGGGAAATAGTAGCCCAGTAAACTCTGTGGTGTGCCCTATAACTGAGTAATGCTGTAGTGTGATGTATTACTTAGGTAGGAGTTCTAATCCCAGACATGGTAAGTGTAAAATGTGTGTGTTTGTTTGTTTGTCTGTCTAGGGATCAATGCTTTTCAGGCCATTCACAGTCACTACAATTTCCATTGCCCTACTTTGGCAGGGTTGTTGATGTCATTCACTTTGAAATACACCTTTGGGGAAGGAGTAGCCCAGTAAGCTATGTGGCACGTCCTATAACTGTGTAATGCTATAGTGTGATGTACTGGTTTGGTAGGAGTTCTAATTCCAGACATGGCAGCTGTAAAACTTTATGTGTGTGTGTTTGTTTGCCTGTGTAGAGATCAATGCTTTTGAGGCCAGTCACAGTCACTACAATTTCCATTCCCCTACTTTGGCAGGGCTGCTGATGTCACTCACTTTGAAATACACCTTTGGGGAAGGAGTCACTCACTAATCTCCGTGGCACATCCTATAACTGCTTAATGCTGCAGTGTGGTGTACTAGTGAGGGAGGAGTTCTAATCCCAGACATGGCAACTGTGTGTGTTTTTGGTTGTATGTGTGTAGGGATCAATGCTTTTGTGCCCATTCACAGTCACTAGGCACTCCTAAAAATGGAGAACATTGATATCTGTGCAGTAACAGAGACCTGATCCAAGGCTCCAGAGAGCACCGCTGCAACACCAGGTACAGCTCTTACCATACCTGTCGGCCACCAAACCAGGACCAAAACAATAAAGGTGGAGGAGTGTCCATATTCACCAAGGATATTCACGCCACCAGGCTACTTGCCCAACACAATGCATCTGAAATTCTCCCGGTGCAACTAACAGTAGGTAAGACTGCAATCCAAATTGTATAGCTTGCTACAGATCACCCACCATGCCCCAAGATTCCCACTACACCTTTCTAAACATACTGGAAAATATTATGATACAACCAAACACCCTAATACTGGGTGATTTCAACTACCTTCCATTAACTGGGAAAACTACTCATGTACCAACACGTGTGCCCAATGGTTCTTGGAAGTCATAATTCCCAATGCCCTGAATCAAGTAACCAATAGTCCCACCATGGGCTCCGATATCCTTGACCTGGTCATTACCAACATGGGAAATCAATGCTCCACACCTATGGTCACCCCATCTGTAGTCAGGTCTGCCCATAAGCTAAACACCCTTAACATCTACATCCCTCCTCCACACCCCAGTAAGGAAACCTCCATAAAACACGTCTCTAAAGCCAACTTTATGCTACACATGTCAGACATGACAAACGCCATGATACCCATGCAGATGGGAACTGAAAGGTCAACTGCTGAATCCTACACTAAGGCACTGTACGAGCACATCCACTCATGCATGAATCGTGCCATCCCAAATAGAACCAAGACTCTCCCCACCAAGAAAAGGAAGCCAATGTGGAGGTCCCCTGCCATAAACAAACTTTACAACCAAAGGAAGAAACAGTTGCAGAAAAGAGGAAGTTCCCAGGATGAAAAGTACTCCCTTACCAGCCCCATCAAGAAGCTGAGATCCCTCATAAAATTCTCCAAAGCTAGCTATGAACATAATATAGCCAAAGATTCCAAAGACAGGTGCAAGCCGTGCCATAGCTATGTCAGGAATCTAAATGGCAATGCTCAGATCTGCTCTGAGCTACAGCATGATGGCATTAAATATACTGATCCGAAGGATATTGCCAATATCCTGGCAGATCGATATAGTGCCAAAGATCAATATAGTGCCAAATACACCCCCCTCCCACCTATTAAAGAGCCCATATCAATACCGAAAGATTGCCAGATTCAGGTAATAATGGCCACACAGGTAAAAAACACAATCTTCAGAGCTAAGAAAACAGCATCCATGGGAACAGACAACATCCCAGGCTGTGTACTACATGAACTACAAAATTAACTGGCACCTCACCTATGTGCCATGTCTAATCATAGCCACACCTCAGGCTTTGTGCCCACTGAGTGGCACACAGCTACAGTTATCCCAGTCCACAAGGGGGATCCAACTTTGATCCTGGGAACTACTACCCTAGCAGTCTGACGAGCCTGATCTACAAGGCCATGGAATGTATTATCATGGAACTCATAAACAAAGAAATTGGCAACTTGCAAACACTGGACCCCACCCAGGTTGGGTTTGTGAAGGGGCGATTATGTCTCCTGAACCTGATTGATATCTTTGATTCAGTCTCCAGAGCTGTGGAGGAGGGTAAGGCATTTCACACAGCTTATCTGGACCTTTCCAAGGCCTTTGACACTATCCCTTAGTCTGGAATCATAAATAAACATACTAAGCTGGCAATTAATCCCTACATCACCTGATGGGTTGCTAACTGCCATACTGACAGAACCCACACTGTAAAAGTAGCCAACTCCAAATCCAGCCCCAGACAATTGACATTTGGATTACCTCAGGGTTTAGTCCTGGGACTGCACTTGTTTGGCATCTAGTGCTCTGAAGTACAGGCCAACACTAAGGGACTCTGGCTAACAAAGATCGCAGATGACTGCAAACTGGGAGACAATATTGAATCTCCAAATGATGTGGATATACTACAGAAGGGCCTTACAGAAAGAGATGCTTGGTGCCTGAGCCATGGCCTCAAGCTCAATGTCAATAAATTTATAGTTATCCCCTTTGGGAAGGGAACTGTACCCATGAAGTACCACATAGGTGGTAGTACACTAAACACTGAAAGTGTGATAAGAGACTCAGAGACACAGGTGGACAGTGGTCTCACATTTGATAACCGCATCGCCATAACAGTCAGGATATCCACCTATGTGGCACACCTCATCACTAAGGGCTTTTCAGCCAGAAAAAAGGAGGCCATTGTCCCACTGTAGTCATCTCTCAGTAGACCCAGTATAGAATACAATTCCCCATTTGGTATGTACCTCTCAAGACATCTGCAACAACTAGAAATTCTGCAGAAATACCTCACTAAAAGAATCACAGGCCTAAACCAGATGCCCTATGCTGACCATCTGAAAATCATCCAGCTATACTCTCTCACATATTGTCTACTCAGAGATGATCTCTGCTTAACATACAATGCCATGTCAAACCCAGAGCTGTTGGACATGCTACACTTAAAGAAATCCCAATCTCTCAGAGCCACACGCTTCAGGGATCCAAACCTTGTCATCACAATGAACAAAACATACTGGAGGGATGGGTTTCTAACCCCCAGACCCCCCAGACTCTGGAATAGACTGCCCATGCATGTCAAGCAGAGGGCCTCTTTGGCCCTCTTCAAAAGGAACCTTGACGATTGGATGAAAGATAGGAAATTCACCCTGAGGATCACATCATTCACCCTGCTAGACAGAGGTCCGGGGAAGTAAATACTGTGGGCAGAAATAGCCAGGGAATTGTCATGGCTAGGCTTGTATAGGCCATAGGGTCAATAGCTTAGTACCAATCTATGAACCTATGAACCTATGAACTACACTTTCCATTGCCCTACCTTGGCAAGCCTGCTGATGTCATTCACTTTGAAATACACCTTTGGGTAAAGAGTAGCCCATTAAGCTCTGTGGCATGTGCTATGACTGCGTAATGCTGTAGTATGATCTACTAGTTAAGTAGGAGTTCTAATCCCAGACATGGGAACTGTAAAACAGTGTGTGTGTGTGCTTGTTTGTCTGTGTAGGGATCAATACTTCCGAGGCCATTGACAGTCATTACAACTTCCATTGCCCTACTTTGGCAAGCCTGCTGATGTCATTTACTTTAAAATACACCTCTGTGGAACAAATAGCCGAGTAAGCTCCATGGCACATGTTATAACTGTGTAATGCTGTAGTGTGATGTACTAATTAGGAAGGAGTTCTAATCCCAGACAAGAGAACTGAAAAGCGTTGTGTGTGCTTGTTCGTCAGTGTAGGGATCAATGGTTTTGAGGCCATTCTTAGTCACTACATCTTTCATTGCCCTACTTTGGTATGCTGATGTCATTCACTTTGAAATACACCTTTGTGGAAAAATAGCTCAGGAAGCTCTGTGGCGCATGCTATAAGTGCGTAATGCTGTAGTGTGATTTACTAGTTAGGTAGGAGTTCTAATTCCAGACATGACAACTGTGAGACTCTGTGTGTGTTTGCCATTAGTATCCTGTGTGGAGGTAGCTGTGAGTGTGTAATAACAGGACTCATTGTATAGCGGGTTTTTGCAGATTTCTTATATGGTGAGCCTATTATATGTCACAATGTCCACATTACAAGGACAACAGATGTCAAACAGCATGTAACAGGGATTGGGGAACAATATAGGCAACCCTTGTATTACCCAGAGAACACGCTCCACCCATGTCTCATACAGAAACACACTTGGGTAGGCAACAACCACTATGTTGGTAATTCCCTGCATATTGCCCACAGATAGTAACCATGGTGTAATTACAGTGGACTACAGAGGACATGGCACCCTGTCCCATCCCTACAACAGACAAATCATTGCATACAGTGGTCCTTTGCTATGTTCCCCACTGGGCACCTGCAACAACTGTAGAATCAGCAAATATAACCCACAAAGTAAATACCATGCCTTATACACATGCCCTGTATGGACAGATGCCACTGACATCAGTGAATACCTGTATCATGCTGTCAGTGTAGATGCAGTGTCAACCTGGTTCCCATTGCCAGTTTTCAGCTCATGAGGTCCGAAATGTCACATCAGATGATAACAATCTGTCTACACAACATACCCAGACATGCCAGGTACAATTCCACATGTCACAGAACATGCATGTGGGATGTGTGCACATCCCAGACACCATCTATGTTATGGAATATAGAACACATACATGGCAAGCATTGCACATCACTGGCCACCCACAATAGTAGCCCAGATGAGTGGACGGTGAATACAATACCCACCTTTTGTGGGTCAATCCAGAGACTAAACCTCTGAGCCACACTGCAGACCATTGTCATGTGGCCTGTTGCTAAGGTATGCCCTTTACCTAGCCTTGTACAGCCTTCTGGCACAGTCAACAACTACACACCTGTGAAGCAATTCAACCATGCATGTCAGTACTGGCAAACCTGTGTCTGTGTGGAGTATAATGATTTGAATGCCATTCATACTCACTACACCTCCCATTGGCTTACTGAAGCATGCCTTCTGATGTCAGACGCCTTGACATATCCGTTGTCCATATACCAGCCTGAGAACCTCTGTTGTGCATGTATTATCTGAGTATTACTGTAGTGTGGCAAACTAGTTAGTTAGGAATTCTAATCCTGACCCTACCAACTGTGGTAATGTGTGTGAGTCCCTGAGAGAGTGTGGCTGTGTCATCCATGACACCTGTTCTTGTGGACAGGCACATGTACTACACCTACCTTATCTCTCCTTTATCACTGTTGCTGATGTCACTCACCATCAAATATACCTTTGGACAACTCCCCAATATGTAAGCTATGTGGTGCATGCAATAACTGCATAGAAATGTCATAGCAATGCATAGTCAAGCAGGGGTTTGAAACCTCATACTGGTAAGTTTGTGATGCAAACATGCTTAGTTTTTACTCTCCTACCCCCTCCCCGTCTTACTTTGTCTCTGTCTGCCTCTCTCACTCCCTCTCTGGTGGATGTGGAGAAGTACACCTGCTTTGCTTAAGCAGCAGCTTGTGTTTTGTAAGTGATGATCATGATCAGCTGATGGCCTCTGCCTGAATTGCAGCCCTCATCTAGCTTATTGCATGTGGAACAGCTGTGGTAACATTCCCATAGCCAATTGCATGGAAACACACTCCTATAACTAGGAACATCATGTGGGTGTTGGCATGTTTCATTCACTGTGAGCAGGACTTCATGTCAGTGTTTGACAAACAGCATTACAGATGGTAGTGGGATATACCTCTAACAACATACACTGTGGAAACAGGCCAACAAATAGGAGGGGGATGTTCCAGACAAGACTACAGAATGTAAGATGTAGTGCGATCCTATCTTGCCTACATTCGTAACTGATGGGCTCGGAGCCGAGAAACGGCTCCGACTCGGCCGATAAACTAGCACGAAGTCTCTGATTGGCTGGGCCAACCCCTCTATCCCAGAATGCACCACACCCAAGCCCCCAGATCTCGTTTGCTGCTTCTAGAGATACAACATGGTCTTGAGTTGGCTGTGGCTAAGTACCCTATTTTTTTAGTCAAAATTTTGGCTTTTGGTGGGTTTTTTCTTAAGAATTAACCAAAACAGCTATTTTCATAGCTATCTTGTTGTCTGACTGTGTATTGTTGTTTTAGGTTAAAGTTTGATTTCTGTGGTAAATTCCAGGTGTTTGGTGGGCTAGGCCTGTTTAACTTAGAGGGCCTTAGCCCTGCCTTTAGAGTGTTTAACTTAGAGCTACCCCCATTCCCTTCCTCCTTCTGTATTTTGTGAGAATGTCTGGGAAAGAACATAAGCCTTCTGGCTTCAAGAAATGTACCAAATGCGGATACAAAATGTCTATCACAGATGGCCATGACATCTGTGTTTACTGTGTAGGGGCCAAGCACTTGCAAGAGTCTTGCAGTGTTTGCCATGCCTTCTCCTCGAGGGTCCTCCAGGAGAGAAAAAATAAACTGATTTTAAGAGGATTAATCAGACCTTCCTTTGAAGAGGTTCTTCTATCCTCAGAGCCTCGTGGTAAGAAGAGGAGGTTGTTGGCTCTGACCAGTCCGTTGGTTCCACCAGCCAAAAGAGGAAAATCTATGTCTTCATCTTCGGCGCCATTGCCCTCGGAGCCGACAGATGAGAGACCAAGTTCTGCTTCCCCTTCCTCGGTTCCATGGGCTTCGGAGCCGATGGAAAGGGGTTCAGAATTGGGATTTCTCCCCTCGGCTCCTATGGCTTTGGAGCCGATAGACAGAGGGTCGGCTCCGGGATTGGTTTCTTCGGCTCCTACTTCATCGGCTCTGAAGGAAGTTTTGGTGTTTCTTGAGTCTGCCTCGGCTCCGATGCTGTTGGAGCCGATTCGGAGCCGAACTCCTACGGTGATTTTGGAGCCTATGGAGACAGTTTGTCGAGCCCCTTCGGTTTCCTCCAAATCCTCTAGGCTCTCTGATTCGGATCTGGACAGGGTCGTCCAGAGGCTCCTACAGTCACCTGTCTTTTCCAAATTGCTGTCGGCTCCAGCCCAGTCGGCTATGGAGCCAGCCTTGCCTGTATCATTGCTCCCTCCTTTGACAACCTTAGGGTCGTCGGAGCCAGAGTTTACAGGAGCTGGGGAAGTTTTCGGGTCGGTTCTGAGACCCACTGCTAGTCCGTCAGCACCAACTTCTGCTCCGACCTTCTCGATACTTTCGACAGGTCCTGGTACTCGTGGCTCTTTGGTCGGGCCTGACGGGGAGTCATTGGGGCCTCTGGTTTTGGCTCCGAGTCTCCCTCTTGGTGCTTCGGCGAGGGGAGCCCCGACTATGGTCAGGGCCTCGGAGGTGGGTCTTTCAGCAGACTCTGGTGGACCTGCCCTCGAGGCCATGAGGAGTGCACTGGCAAAGCCCCTAGTTACTTCTCCGGAATCTGTAGCTCCTTCCCTGGCGACGACTGGAGCCTCTGTTGCACCCCTGTCCTTGGACAGCAGGGCTCCCAGGCCTGAGGATACCTCATTCTGTGGTCCCCCAGTTTCTGAAGGGCCATCAGGGTCCTTGCCTGAGGAGACCCCTAGGAAAAAGATGTGTAAGAGGAAGCACGTAGACTCCCCAGACAAGTCCATCACCTCAGACACCGATCTGGATGATACGGAAGGATCCCCTATGTCATCCTCTGACGATGTCTCGTTCTCGGACATACTAGAGATCTTGAGACAGAGGGGCTTACTGGCCTTCCAAGACCCCTTCTGCAGAAGAGTCGGTGTTCCTCAAGGCCTTTGGAGCCCAGCCCCCCGCCTCCTGGGTATCTCCACCCTTCGACGAGTTACTGGACATTATTTGTCGAAGGGTGTGGGAACACCCTGACTCTGTGGAGCCTGTCTGCACCCCCCGATAAGCAATTTCTCACTAAGGGAGTTCCGGTAGATGCTATGGTGGTGGCATCTGCCACTCAACAGGATGTGGCAGTGGCTTCGACATCTATCCATCCACCTCACAAGGAATCTAGGAGCATGGATAGGTACGGGAAGCGTACCATATCTTCAGCGACCTTTACCCTGCGGTCACTGAATTATTCTTGCCATTTCACAAGACTACAAAGGGATCTCGTGAAGGAGTTGGGAGATACCCTGTCGGGACATGTGCCTGAGGCATTGGCTCAGTCTGTCAATGCCCAGCTGTCGACCCTGTCATCCGTCATTAACTCGTCCATGAGGCTCATTTCATATGCGGCTGAGGGGGTGGGTAGAGCAGCAAGTTCGGGCGTAGCCCTAAGGAGGCAGGCTTGGATGCGCTTGTGTCACTTTGTGGAGGCGTTCAAGTCTTCTTTCACAGATGCCCCCTTTGATGGGTCCTCCCTCTTTGGACCCAAGGTGAAGGACACCCTCACTAGATGCGAGCAAGAGGGCAAGACCTTGTCTGCCATCGGGGACCATTTTTCGCTTCCCACGACACCTTATCCCAAGGCACAGAGGGGAGGAAAGATGTGGTTCAAGAAATCGCAAAGGTCTTTCCCGGCTCATCAAGGTGAGCCCCCCTCCAGAGGCAGGGGAGGGGGGAATTATTCTGGAAGACATTGCCCCTAGAGGCAGCGGAGGCCCCCATAACACAGGAGACTGCGAATCCTTTCACGGCTCATCCTTCCAACGTCCCTGAGGGACGGCCCGACTGTGTGTCTCCGGAGCCAGTTGGGGGTCGATTTTTGGAGCACCTGAAAGCCTGGGAGTCCATCACTCAGGATCAGTGGGTGCTCAGGATCATCGCCGGAGGTTACACCATCCCGTTTATTCATCCCCTGCAAGGAAAATCCCGGATGTTCCACCCAGTCAAAGGGTTCAAGCAGCTACAGAAGTGTTAAAGCTGCTGGAAAAAGGAGTCATCCAGCTAGTCCCCGAAGGCCAGGCCGGATTAGGAACTTACTCAAGATTATTTTTGGTGCCAAAAAGAATAGGGAACTTGAGACCTATCCTGGATCTCAGCCATCTCAACCACTTCGTAAAGAAGTCCAAGTTCTGGATGGTCAAGCTACAATCCATTTTTCCATTGCTGGAGGAAGGAGTTTGGATGTGCTCCATTGATCTCAAGGACGCCTATTATCACATCAAGATAGACAAGGCGTCCAGGACTCATTTACGCTTCCACCTGGGAACCAGTCACTACCAGTTTCGAGCCCTGCCCTTTGGTCTCACCACAGCCCCCAGGGTGTTTACCAAGTGCCTGGCAGTGGTAATGGCTCATCTGAGGCGTCTTGGATTCCAGGTGTTTCTGTATCTAGACGACTGGCTCCTCATTGCTCCCACCAAGCATATACTCACTCATGCTGTGACTACTACCATTGAATTGGGTCAATTGCTAGGCATAACATTCAACTAGGAAAAGTCTGTATTGCTGCCATCACAGCGTGTTGCTTTTATAGGCGCAGAGCTAGACTCTATAAAAATGCGAGCCTATCTCCCAACAGAAAGGATAAGTATTTTACAGAACCAAGTCAAGGACCTATTGCCCCGTCGGAAAGTTCCGGCCAGGTTAGTCCTTCAACTCTTAGGATCCATGGTGGCCTCTATTCTATTAGTTCCCCTGGCAAGACTGCACATGCGGATTCTACAGTGGCTCCTATTCAGCCAATGGTCCTTCCAGGAACTTCCGCTGTCCCACACGATAATTATCACGGACTCGTGTCGGCGGGATCTTCACTGGTGACTTCTTTCCTCCAACCTGAACCTGGGCAAATCCTTCTACCCTCCATCCCCCATTGCCACGGTGACCACGGATGCCTCCCAGATAGAGTGGGGGGGCATTATCTGGGAAGGACTGTCCAAGGCACATGGCAAGATCACGAGACTCGTCTACATATCAATATCCTGGAAATGAGAACAGTGCTTCTAGCGTTGCAGGTACTACACAGCTCTCTCCCACTGGGGACGATTGTGATTCTTTCAGACAATATGTCAGTGGTTTGGTACCTCAACAAACAGGGAGGGACCAGGTCTTACCCGCTTTGCAGAGAAGCCATGAGAGTGTGGGAATGGGCGATTGCTTCCCAGAGGTTTCTAGTGGCAATTCACATTCCCAGGAAATCCAATGTTATAGCGGACAGGCTGAGCAGGGACATCCTGATGCCCCACGAATGGTCCCTGAATGATCAAGTGGCGGATCGGATCTTTGCCCGGTGGGGGTTGCCTTGCTGCAACCTATTCGCCAGTCCGCTGAATGCGAAGTGTGACAACTACTTCTCCTTGATCCCTGCTCAAGAGGAAGAACCCAGGGATGCGCTGGTCCACAAATGGCCCTCCGGTCTACTCTATGCCTTCCCTCCACTTCTTCTACTGCCCAGACTGATTCAGAAGGTGATCCATCTGGGAAGCACCATAATCCTGATAGCCCCATTCTGGCCCCGTCTAGTGTGGTTTCCATTCCTGCGGAAGTATGCGGTGGACAGCCCCTGGATCCTGAATCCGATTCCGGACCTCCTGACTCATCAGTCGGGGCAGGCCCATCTGTCTTTACGGACTCTCAAACTGGCGGCTTGGCTGCTCCACTTCCAACCTTAGTCAGGCAACAGGCGTTTTCGCCTGAGGTGGTTCGAATATTGTCCTGTTCGCATAAGCCTTCTACCAAGGGTATTTACTTTAGCAAATTGAAGAGATTTGCTATTTGGGCCCAGCGGCATAACCTTGATCCCCTGACAGCTCCCGTTTCCGTGGTTCTGGATTTTTTGGCTTCTCTTTTTAGCCAAGGTTCTGCCGTTTCTACGCTGAAGGTACAATTAGCAGCAATTTCCAATTTCCATGTTGCCTTTGATCCTTCACTCATGAGTCACAAATTGTGTAAGGCCTTTCTTAAAGGAGCGTGGTTGCTTCGTCCCCCTATATCACATCCAGTTTTGCCATGGGATTTGAATGTGGTCCTTGGTGCCTTGACGTCCCCTCCTTTCGAACCAGCAACAACTTGTGAGAAAGAATTCTTGTCATGGAAGACTGCATTTTTGGTAGCTATTACTTCGGCCAGAAGGGTTTCAGAACTTCAAGCCCTTTCTGCCAAGCCTCCTTATCTCATTTTCCATAGGGACAGAGTATCCCTGAGATTAAATCCATCCTTTCCCCCTAAGGTTTCTTCTCCTCTTCACCTTCAACAATCTATTGAGCTTCCAGTCTTCTTTCCCGATTTTTCCAACTATGCAGAATACAGATTTCATCAGTTGCATGTGCATAGACAATTACGTTTCTATCTGGATAGGACGCAGCAGGACAGAAAATCAGATCAGCTATTTGTTGCCTTTGCAGATAACAAAATTGGCAAACCAGTCACTAAGGCCATGATCGCCAGATGGATCAGGGATTGCGTGTCCTTCATTTATTCATCAACAGGAAGGTCCCTTCCATTCCCAGTTAGAGCTCATTCTACTAGGGCCATGGCAACTTCAACAGCTTTCCACTCCAGACTGTCTGTGGATGAAATTTGTGCTGCTGCCACTTGGTCTTCTCCACACACCTTTGTTTCTCATTACAAATTAGACTTGACATCCAGAGGTCGGGTGTCTTTTGGTTCCACAGTGCTCAGGAGTGTTTTTTCCAGTGAGCCTCCCAGGATATAGGTGCTAGGGATGCGGTCCCATCAGTTACGAATGTAGGCGAGATAGGATCGCACTACATCTTTTAGTTATGCACTTACCATAACGATAGATGTATGTGATCCATCTCGCCTACATTCGTATATAGCCTTCCTCCTGCCCCCTACCTGAAGGATTTGGAGGAAACACTTTTGGGGTTTAGAAAATCCAAACAAATAGAACCAGTAAAACTAAACAAGACGAACCAATTCAACTGCAGAACGCTGGTTTATTAATGCTAGTTTAAAAATACGACATAAAAGTGACAAGTACTAAGCGCTTTCACCCATAAAAAATACCGGGCATCATCAGAGTTTACACTGAAGGTCTAATTTCTTCTCTCTGGATCACGTATCTCCGTGAGTTGAGTGCATGTGAGGGAGAGTTTGTGTGGCACAAACAAGATCTGGGGGCTTGGGTGTGGTGCATCCTGGGATAGAGGGGTTGGCCCAGCCAATCAGAGACTTTGTGCTAGTTTATCGGCCGAGTTGGAGCCGTTTCTCGGCTCCGAACCCATCAGTTACGAATGTAGGCGAGATGGATCGCATACATCTATCGTTATGGTAAGTACATAACTAAAAGTTTTGCTCTTCTGATTTTGAAGTAATGTTGGTTTAACAGGGTTTGTGTGGATATGGCTGATCTACATGATTTAATACCTGTCATGACAGTGTTATGTTTTTGAGGAAACTCCCACCTGTAGGGCTATCTGCAGATTGGCCAATGTTTGGAGTCTTATGTGTGTTGTGTTACTCGCAGATTATCTATCTTTAGAACTGCCGAAGCATAGTCTGAGGATTGCAGTCAGTACATGGTGACAGCCATGAGAGTTACTGACTTCATATCCCTCATAGGACATATGTCACAACAAACCCTGTTACACCAGTAAGTGTATGAGGTTATCACAGCATCATGTCAATATTGGCCTTGTGTTTGTTCCTCCAGCTAGAACATCATCATCTTTTGTACATATGTCATGCACTAAGAGGTGCATATGTTCAGTGCACCATTATTTATTGACATCATACGTGATAACAAGCCAGTGAGATATCAGACTGCTAGACATGTTATGTATAGTAAGGGTTATATTTGAGGACAAAACCTGGACATTCTATCATAGTGTGTACAGTAGTGAGGTATGTGTACTTATGGTGATTGTCGACAGTGTGTGTATTGCGAATATGTACCTTGGCCTGTCTACAGACTGTGGTAGATGTCATTGTTCTCGGTCCTGTTCTATCTGATGTTACATGCTGCTCCAGTGTATGGTACCTTATCGGCCTATATGTTTGTAGGGCCAAACACACACATGTCCCACACCACAGTCAGGCATCGGACTACACTGTGTAGTGGCCCAGTATATGTAGGGTTAGTGTGTGAGTAGCACATATGAGGATGGTGTTGAACAGACAGTCCATATACTGTAATATTAAGCATGCTTATTATATTTGGCTGTGGCTGTGTTCACATTGGTTGTGGGAATGCAGTTTCACACAGATGTCTGCAACTCTGTGCTGTGACATGCCTTTAAAGCCTGCTATATTTGCAGGTACATGTGTATTCCCCCATAAGAAATGTAGGGCAGTGTTGTGGCAGTCTGCCTGCAGTTTGCACAGTGCTTTGTGACATGCCTAGCAGTTCAATGTACTTACCAAGTGTGATGTTATGTCCAGATATTTTTCAGATGTACTGCTGCCGGGCCACCATCACTGTCGTGTATTTCTGCCAAAGCAGTGGGATGCTGTACAGATGTATGTCACTAACTAGTGGGTAGTATGTGGGCATGTGACCTCTGCACCACCGGTTAATATGTGTCAGGACAGACAGGAGTGTGTGAATGCATAAACTGTGTGGGCATATGTATTCCAGTATTTATGTGATATACCCATTTACATGGCTGTTAACATCCACATTGTCAGGCTTCATCCACATATCTTGCACTAAGTGGTTCTCTGTATACCGCTGGATTGGTCATATCTCTGCTGTATTACACACGACCATTACCATGACATTTGTGTTACTGTACTATGATGACCTTAGGATGTCTGTCAGTTACTGATGATGTACATGTCAATAGCAGATGTGACCTCCCACATACAACATTTCTGTTAAGACAACCCCTGTTACAGTAGCAACAGTCAACATTTACACCTGCAATATTTACATGACATCCCCTTGCACTAAGCGGTTGAGACAACTGGTGCTGAGGTATGACTCCACTCCATGTTCTGGACATATGTTAAACATATATGTATATAGGTGTATATATATATATATATATATATATATATATATATATATATATATATATATATACATATCTACATGCATATATGGATATATATATATATATATATATATATATATATATATATATATATATGTATATATATATATATATATATATATATATATATATATATATATATATATATATATATATATATATATATATATATATATATATATATATATATATATATATATATATATATATATATATATAGACATATACATATCTACATGCATATATGGATATATATATATATATATATATATATATATATATATATATATATATATATATATATATGTACATATATATATATATATATATATATATATATATATATATATATATATATATACATACACACACACACACACACACACACACACACATATATAATATATATAAATATATGAAGATATATTTATATATATATATATATATATATATATATATATATGGCTATATATATAATTCACTATACAGATGTATATAAATACATATATATGAATACATATGTGTATGTACATGTACACATATATCTACATATATATATATATATATATATATATATATATATATATATATATATAGATTTACTTTGAAACATCGAATGTTCAGAACATCGACGTTCTGATCATCGAGACCACACAAACACCAAATAAATTGCACAAACTATGTTATGCAGGGGGGCTTTGCCCCCCTTCACCCTCACACCCCCCCTACTTTAATATTCCAACTCCGAGATCGCACTACAGTGGGGTAAGGGAAATCTCCTGTTTACAGCTATATGCGGTAGCGCTAAATGGAAGATTTACCATACCCTACCTGCAATGCCAACACTCAGATGGCACACTCACACACAACATGCAGGGCACCTTGCTGTCCTGCATACACACCCACGATTCTACATTTTCACTTACCTGGCACTTCCACTTTAAACCTTCGATGTTCTGAACATCGATGTTCTGGTCTCGATGATCAAAATGTCGATGTTCTGAACATTCGATGATTTAAAGTGGAACTACATATACATATATATATATATATATATATATATATATATATATATATACACACACGAGGGTCTACTTTATATAGTTGACCATGTAAAATAAACACATACACACCAAACACTTATACCCCACACCCCCCCGTAACTTAAATATACCAACTCCAAGATCGCACTACAGTGCGGAAGAGGACATTTTCCCATTCCTCACTGTATGGAGATAGCGGTTCCCCATGGTCAGCTTTTTGAAAGTCGATCATATGGTGTCTCGGTCATATGAAAGTCAACTTTCTGAAAAGTTGACCATGTGAAGAGGACCCATTTGCAGAAAAGATCGATGAGAACAGATTGCAGTGGTTCAAGCACATGTGCAGAAAAGTCAAAGAAAACCTGGTGAAGAAGATTTAGGACAGATTGGAAGAATGCAAAAGGATATGAGGCCATGCAGTAAAGAGATGGATGGACTGTGTGTGAGAGAAGATCTGTGACAGTCATGCATGTCTGTCAAAGAAGGCAGGAGAGTGGCACTGAATAGAGAGAGAGAGATGGTGACAGTTGACATGACACCCAGACTCCATGTAGGAAATGGGAAAAAGGGGGTTGATGATTACAATGATGCTTTGTGGTTCAACATTTTGACATTTAAGGAAATGTCATAAATGTTGTTAGCAATAGCAACTAACATCTTTATTTGTTAACTAAAATACTATTGTAATGGAAATATTATAATTTTAAATTTAATTATTTAGGCACCATTCTAAAGAGTATTAGAAATCACATTTTTAGATCCCCTTTAAATAAAAGGTGGAAATTTACAATTTATTTGTATTATTCGGGTCTATATTAGAAAACCGAAGATGCATTCTTTCGAATGCATTTTGGTCGAACTTAAAAGGCAGAAAACAGAAAATATTGAAGCGGCTATTAAGGGAATTCTTTCCCTGGGAAAGAATTCAGTTGGCCGTTTCAGTACTTTACCATTTACGGCACCGTAGTCTCGAAGTTGGTATATTTAAGTAGGGGTGGTGTGGGGGGTGCAGCCCCCCACATAGGGCTGTGTAGGGGGCGAAGACCCCCACTTAATGTAATGCTTAAATTCATTTTTATTTTTTATTTTTGTTTGTTGGAACAGAAATTTTTTTCCCTTGAAAGAAAATCGCTTATTTGACACTTCGACATTGTAAGCTTTCGCTTACATAGGGTCGATGAATCACCGTTCGCTTTTTTAAGCATTTGTTGATTTAATATAGACCCGTATTATTCACACTGGGATTTAAAGATAATTAAAACAATGCTAATAAGGAAAATACAGAAAACAATACTATATTGTTATGGTTTGGACTATCTGATAAAAATAAACAAATTACTCTGACAAATTATTAATTTATAGAACTGAAGAACGATTAGTTAATAATATGTTTTATTTAAATGAAGAAGAAAAAAGTGGTGACTCCAGAATTATGTCTGTTGTAAAAGGAGAGATGTCAAACAAGAAAGCTTGTCACAGATGTATAAAATGATCTTAAATAACAATAATAAAACTATCAAAAATTATTAGAAATTTGTAGAAACAAGAGAATTGAATAATTTAAAGGACAAAGAAAATAAAATATCTAATTTTAAAATCAGCAGTTTTAACCTCTTTTAGTATATATCAGAATATATTCATATAATCTTTATCACAGCTAACAAAGTATATAAATTAAATAGGAAGAGCAAACCAATTTGCCAGAGATGCAAACTAAAATAAAAGTGGACTGGCAAGATATATTTTTTGACTATAGTGCACCAAAACATTTTTGAATAGAAACAGAAAATTTATTTATAAGGATGGGGGACATATAATTACAATCTAACAAGATTAACAGTTCTTATGAATTTATGATGATCTAAATAGGTAAAAAGGGTCATCTTGTAATTCCATGGAGTTTAATGGTTGTTACTAGGAAATCTATTAAAATATAAAATATAATAATGCTTACCACTGATATTGCATGATAAATATTGGGGATTGGGTACAATGATATGTAAAACAGAAATGATACAACAAAATTAAGGTAAAAAACTAATTAATATAGATGCTGGAACAAGTTATAAATGTTACTGATGATGTATGATAGAGAACAAAATGCAGTAATGACTGACTTGCTAATTTGAAAATATAACACATTGACTTGATTGTGGTAAAGCCATTTCTTTGAATATAATTGTAAATGTGTGTTTATATATATATATATATATATATATATATATATATATATATATATATATATATATATATATAGGTCCCCTTCAAAACATCTAAAACCCATAACATCTAATTTTATAGCATTGAGACCAGAACATCTAAAATCTATAACATTTAATTTCATAACATCTAATAGTACAAATCACATGAAAATAACATCCCCTCCACATATAACAACATATAATGACACCAAACTACCAAACACACTTTTTACTATGTTTCTGCAGGGGGGCTTGATACAGTGGGGTTAGGAAATTAACTTTTTCCCACTGTAGTGCGATCTTGGAGTTGGTATATTTTATTTATGGGGGGCAGAGCCCCCCACATGGGAGGTGAACAGAAACATAGTAAAAAGTGTGTTTGGTAGTTTGGTGTTGTTATATGTGGAGGGGATGTTATTTTCTTGTGATTTGTAGTGTTAGATGTTATGAAATTCGATGTTATGGGTTTTAGATGTTTTGGGTCTTAGATGTTCTGGTCTCAATGTTATGAAATTAGATGTTATGGGTTTTAGATGTTTCAGAGTAGACCCATATATATATATATATATATATATATATATATATATATATATATATATATATATATATAT